>NC_087173.1:390000-415000 GCF_035594125.1 Scylla paramamosain
AGAGAGAGAGAGAGAGAGAGAGAGAGAGAGAGAGAGAGAGGATGTCTTGCAACACAATACACATGCATATTTATCGTGCACACGTTTCTGCCTGTTTCTTCTTTCTTTCGTGCGACATTTGGAAAAAGCAAATGTTGAGATATTGTGTGTGTGTGTGTGTGTGTGTGTGTGTGTGTGTGTGTGTGATAATAGACAAACAGACAGACAGACATACATTAAAATACACAAAATTGCACAGAGACTCCCAAGCAACCACGCACCCACCCACACAAGACAGACAGAAGGTCAAAGATATATTGATATACGTACTGACATACATTCTTCAACTTTTCGGTCTATTTGCTGACGCTACACGAACTTACATATTTTACTGTGCGTCTCGAAGGAGTAACGCCGGGAGATGACAACGTCCGCCCTTTACTGCTCAGGGAAGCACAGGAACTGAGTGTGTTGCTGGCTGTTTGTTGGAATTTTAGGATTCACGAAGGCTGACGAAGAGTTTTAAAAGTATGAATGTATTGGAGAGAGAGAGAGAGAGAGAGAGAGAGAGAGAGAGAGAGAGAGAGAGAGAGAGAGAGAGAGAGAGAGAGAGAGAGAGAGAGAGAGAGAGAGAGAGAACAAACATAAAATCGGAGAGACTGAAAAAGAAAGGTTGAAGTAAAAAAAAATAAAAATAAAAAAAAGCTTCAAAGGTATAGACAACTAAATGTATATACATGCTCACACACACACACACACACACACACACACACACACACACACACATTGACAGTCATAGCACCACACACACAAAAAAAAACAGAGAATAACAGAAAGAAGTGAAAAAAAAGAAACATTGAAAGACACAAGCCGGAGTGAACAAGTGAAATCAGGAAGAGAATGTAATCTAATATTAGTTGGTACCTGAAGTTACTCGGAGAATGACATCATACTTAAAGGCGAGTGAGGAAAGAAAATAGCAGGGTTTAACTTGGAAAAAAAAACTGCGGTAATGAACAAGAAAAATACGAAAAAATAAAGCACTTAAGTGGGAAAATATGTAACAGATTGAAAGGAAAAAAACAGGAAATTAAGTGCTAAAAACGGGTGATGCGTACTTAGAGAGAGATGTTCTTAATAGTGACACTGTACTGGAAGGAACAGAGAATCGCGAAGACCTGCATTGTCTGAAAGAACCGTTTTTGTATCTGGTTGCCTTTCTTTCTGTGTATGTGTCTGTCTTGCCTTCTTTGTCTCTATTTATGAGTATGTGCATTTCTCTCTCTCTCTCTCTCTCTCTCTCTCTCTCTCTCTCTCTCTCTCTCTCTCTCTCTCTCTCTCTCTCTCTCTCTCTCTCTCTCTCTCCAAGTCAGTCGTTTGACTCAGTGTCTGACTTAAATACTGTGTACTGTTTTGATATGCAGTATGTAATTAAAAGTATTAATTAAAGAATGCATGGAAAGTAATATTCGCAGCTTCTCTCCGCGGAGACGCTGGCGGGGCGCCCCTCACGTAGTATCTCGCCCTAGATGTCTATGTTATCTTTATGTTTGCACGAAGAGCATGACCTGCCTTCCTTGACCCTCAGACTTAGTGAGTGGAGGTCTGTGCTGAGTCCCGTGTAAACAAGGAGGCTAAGACGGTGTTGCCTGTGCCACCGTACTCTTCTGTGCTGTGTGTGCATGTACTGTGAGGCTCAGCAAGTGTTCATTCCGATGCTCGCGCCGTCTTGTTTTCTCTCCGGGGGTTCAGTGAAACAGCTAAGGCGGTCAGGGTGACTTGCTGACCTGGCCTGACCTGATGCCAAGAAAGATTTATTTATATCAGGGAGATTGAATAAAAGAGTAAACAATGATGGAGAAATATTGTGCACTGGTTGGGAGCAGCATGTATTGTTGTCAAAAGGATGTGTATGATGCATTTCCTGTAATATTACTGTGTTAGTAAAGGGATTCGTGAGGGAATTTTACCTTACTGTAACATCCTTAGTGTTTTTTTTTCTTTTCTTTTACGTGTTGAAGATTGGCAAGGGATCGTACTGTCTTAAAACAACAAAGAAGTAGAAAAATTATACAGACACACACACACACACACACACACACACACACACACACACACACACACACACACACACACACACACACACACACACACACACACACACACACACACACACACACACACACACACACACACACACACACACACACACACACACACACATATAAACACACACACACACACACACACACACACACACACACACACACACACACACACACACACACACACACACACACACACACACACACACACACACACACACACACACACACACACACACACACACACACACACACACACATATAAACATACACACACACACACACACACACACACACACACACACACACACACACACACACACCAATCACACGAACTCCACAAATGTAAAATAAATTGGTCTCTTCCTTCTTTCCTATTTTTTTACGTTTTTATTTCTTGAAATTACTTGTGTCTTCCTTCTGAGTTTCGCTTAAGCCTCTTTTTCTTTGCTTTTCTACGATTGTGTTTTCTTTTGCTTTCTGTTTTGCTGTCATTTTATATTCACGTGTAGTGTTGCTTCCTATTTATTTATTTTTTTTTTCATGCGACTTTTCCTCGCCTTATATTTATTATTTGTCATTACTCTTGTTGATCTTTTATTTTCTCTTTTTAATCTCTCGTTTCCGTTTTTACTGTTTTTTTTAAATTATATTTCACATTTATGAATTTCCCTTCTTCCGTTTCCATTATTCACTATATTATTACTTATTTCTATTGGCTTGCATATTGAAATTACCTTTTTCCTCATCATTTTCTTTTCATTGCTCATCTTTTTTAATCGATTCTTCTCATTCACCTTTTTTTCAACTTTTTTTTTTTCAACTGTCTCCACGTCTTCTTCCAAAGAGGACAACATTTTCTGTTTCGTTACCAGCACTTTGAAGGTAATTAATGTAAACACTCCACTACGTACAAGTACCAGGAAATCAGGGCCTGGTGTGGATTCTGAGGCAGCGGTGGTGATGGTGGTGGTAGTGATGGTGGTGGTGGTGGTAGTAGTGTTAAGTTCGTCCAGAGTCTTATCTTTCCACTCATTCCCTCCGTTTCTTGACATCATCCTCATCATTATCTTGACGGTCTCTCTCTCTCTCTCTCTCTCTCTCTCTCTCTCTCTCTCTCTCTCTCTCTCTCTCTCTCTCTCTCTCTCTCTCTCTCTCTCTCTCTCTCTCTCTCTCTCTCTCTCTCTCTACTACTACTACTACTACTACTACTACTACTGCTACTACTCCTATTACTACTACTGCTATTTTACTACTACTACTACTACTAGTACTACTACTACTACTACTACTACTACTACTACTACTACTACTACTACTACTACTACTACTACTACTACTACTGCTACTACTACTTCTACTACTAATGCTACTACTACTACTACTAATACTACTACTACTACTACTACTACTACTACTACTACTACTACTACTGTTACTACTACTACTACTACTACTAGTACTACTACTACTACTACTATTACTACTAATTCTGCTGCTTCTGGTGTAGCTACTGTTCAACATACTAATTTATACACCAAGATAACCAGTTGTGCTAATGATTCGCGTGAATAACTATCACCATAGATAATGGTGATAGCTATGACATCTTATATCCGGACTTTACTAAAGGTTAGGGCACACGGGATAGATGGGAAGGTGTTGGGCTGGATAGGGTCATGGCTTAGTGACAGGCGACAGAGAGTTGTAATAAACGGCTCGAAATCTGAGTGGAGTCATGTAATTAGTGGGGTGCCCCAGGTATCAGTATTAGGGACATTGTTATTTCTAATATATATCAATGACTTGGATAGTGGAATTAGTAGTCATGTTAGTAAATTTGCGGATGACACAAAGATAGGTAGATTAAATAGGTCAAAATCGGATGCCATCTCCTTGCAGGCAGATTTAGATAGAATGAATGAATGGACGGACGGATGGCAATTGCAATTTAATATCAATAAATGCAAAGTAATTAGCGTAGGTAGAGGAAACCCACACAGTAGGTACCCATTAAACAACCAAACTCTGGTAGGTACAGGGTACGAGAAAGATTTAGGAGTTATAGTTAGATCTGAACTCCGTCTAGGGAAACAATGCATAGAAGCCAGAAACAGGGTAAATAGGGTATTAGGATTAATTTTTTAGGAGTGTTAAAAGCAGAAGTCCGGAAGTAATATTAAAGTTATACTAGGCGCTGGTCAGACCTCATCTAGACTACGTTTTGCAGTTCTGGTCCCCACATTACAGGAAAGATATATGTCTATTAGAATCAGTACAGAGGAGAACGACTAAAAGGATACATGGGATGAGGAGTATTCCTTATGAGGCGAGATTGAAGTTGTTAAATTTACATTCTTTAGAAAGACATAGGTTAAGAGGGGACCTGATAGAAGTCTTTAAGTGGCATAAAGGTTATAACAAGGGGGATGTAGGCAAAGTTCTTAGGATCAGCAACCTGGGTAGAACAAGAAATAACGGGTTCAAGCTTGAAAAATTTAGGTTTAGGAAGGAGATAAGAAAAAATTGGTTCTCAAATAAAGTGGTAGATGAGTGGAACGGACTCAGTAGTCATGTTGTTAGTGCTAGGACACTAGAGAGCCTCAAGAGAAGATTAGACAGTTTTATGGATGGCGATAATAGATGGAAATAGGTAGGTATATTTCATACAGGGACTGCCACGTGTAAGCCTGGTTGCTTCTTGCAGCTTCCCTTATTTCTTACGTTAGGTTCTTATGTGAAAAAAACATATATATATATATATATATATATATATATATATATATATATATATATATATATATATATATGTGTGTGTGTGTGTGTGTGTGTGTGTGTGTGTGTGTGTGTGTGTGTATATATATATATATATATATATATATATATATATATATATATATATATATATATATATATATATATATATATATGATGAGTAAATATTTGGATTGAATTGTCCTGGAACGTAGTCAGCTCGAATACAATAGAAACGTTTAAAACTCGCCTTGATATTTTTTTTTCTACGATTACTTTTTGTTTTACTTTCTGTTTTGTTGTCTTTATATTCTCGTGTAGTGTAGCTTCCTGTTTGTTTATTTTTTCATACTACTTTTCCTTGCCTTACTTATATTAATTATTTGTCATTACTCTTGTTGATCTTTTATTTTCTCTTTAATTTCCCGTTTCCCTTTTCATTGTTTTTCCTTAATTATATTCCACATTTATGAATTTCCCTTCTTCCGTTTCCACAATTCACTATGTTATTACATATTTCTGTTGGCTTGCATATTGAAATTACCTTTTCTTTATCATTTACTTTTCATTACTCATCTTTTTTAATCGATTCTTCCCATTCACTTTTTTTTTTTTTTTACACTGACTCCACGTCTTCTTCCAAAGAGGACAACATTTTCTGTTTCGTTACCAGCACTTTTGATAGTAATTAATGTAAACACTCCACTACCTACAAGTACCATGAAATTAGGGCCTGGTGTGGATTTTGACGCAGCGGTGATGAACGTGGTGGTGGTGGTGTTTGTACTGTTAAGTTTCATTTTAGTCTTATCGTTCCGCTCATTCCCTCGGCTGATGCCTTTGTTATCGTTGTGGTTGTTGGTGACGCTGTTGTTTTCATTACTATTATACTTTGCTACACAAAAAAAAAAAAAAAATAGGTAGTAGTAGTAGTAGTAGTAGTAGTAGTAGTAGCAGTAGTAATAGTACTAGTAGTAGTATTAGTAGTACTAGTAGTAGTTGTAGTACTAGTAGTAGTAGTAGTAGTAGTAATAGTATTAGGTGAACTATCAGTAGTATTTGTTCTTATGATCTTGTTCTTGTTCTTTTTTACTACTACTACTACTACTACTACTACTACTACTACTACTACTACTACTACTGGTGCTGCTGCTTTTGCTGTAGCTATTGAAGTTGAACATACCAATTTATAGACCAAGATAACCATTGTTGCTAATGATTCGTTAATATATATATATATATATATATATATATATATATATATATATATATATATATATATATATATATATATATATATATATATATATATATATATATATATATATATATATATATATATATATATATATATATATATATATATATATATGGTGAGTAAATATTTGGAAAGAATTGCCCTCCAACGTAGTCAGGTCTAATACAATAGAAAGATTTAAAAATCGCCTTGATAAACATTTAATGTCAAGTCCTCGGTTGTCACTCTTCACCTCCTTATAAAAATCTTACCGCGGATATTTAATCTTTCGGTGCGATTACATCTGTCATCTAATGAGGGTATATGTGACTGAGGAAGAAAAACAACTAATTCACAACAAAGAAAATGAATCACATTAAAGAGACCTTGGTGATGGCTAGGTTCCTCGGCGACTTGCTGCTGACCCCGTCACAATAATGGTATAAGGAATGGAGTCCTTGCTGGGCAACTAACCCATCCCTATAGTCACCTAGTAAACATGTATCCCACTCAGTCGTATTTAAGGAAGAGGAAACGTCTTATCTGATATCAATAATAAAAATAGGACCGTATGTAGACTAGATGTGATAGAAGTAGAAATCATCTCTTAATTACTTTCCTCTCAAATTACGTTTTTTTTTTTTTTTTATGGAAATTTCCCTCTTCTTGCCAGCTTCTGCAGGATCGATGGGGGCGTGGATGGGGAGGAGACTCTTCTGTGCTTTCTTGTCTTTCATCTTTTTATATCCTGCATGAGTCTGCTCCCGGGGATTAGGTATTGTAGTTGTACGGTGATAAATAATATTTCAGTGCGACCTTTGCAATATCTTCATATATTTATGAAAGCTTTCGTTACTGTTGAGTTTGGCTGAAATATTATTATTGTTTTTTTTTTATATAGATTTTTTCGTTGTATTTGTCCAGCACATTTTTGTTTGTGTACTAAAAAAGAAAGTGATAATTTAAATCCCGAACTTTAATTTCATATCCATAAAGAACTTTAAATTAGAGAGTGAAATGAAGAAGGACTCCTTAACGTGTGGGAAGCGCCTGCCAACCTACTATGGAGGGTGTGCTGCACAAATCATGATTGTACTCGTATAGGAGCGTGATGTAACCTGTTCACACTGATACCACTTACAGACAAGCCTTTAAGTACCTTGCTATTTCGTAGTAGTGGTTTAAATAATGTTTTGACATGTTTAGATAATCATCAGAGAGAGAGAGAGAGAGAGAGAGAGAGAGAGAGCGGACAGGTAGGCAGGAAGACAGACGGTCAAACAAACAGGCAGGAAGACAAGCAAGCAGGCAGGCAAGGAAGGAGGCAGACAGACTAACGGGCTGGGAAAAAGGTGGATGGGCATACAAAAAAGAAATAAAGAAAGCAGGCAGACAGACAGGGTGACAGGGAAATAGTCAGCCTAACTTGAAGAGGATAGGCAGGCAAAGAAGCAGGCAGACAGACAGGCAGTCAAAAATAGAAGGCAAGCAAGCAGACAGAGAAACAGACAAATAGACAGAGGGACAGATGGTTGTGCAGGCAGACACAGACATGGACAAAGTAGTTTTAAATAGCGGCAGAAACTGGTATATTTCATTCTAAAGAATATATTTGCACAATTTTTTTTTGTAAAGCACTTTAATAAATAGTTTACCGTGCCCTGCAGCTACTACTTAACCAAAAGTTAAACTGAATTAGTCAGTGGGATATTAATACAGCATAATGTTTGCATAATATAAACGTATGCCTCTTCCGTTACTCGTATATTCTTTCGTGATAACATTTACTGTAAGTGAAGAAAATGCATACATAGTGACCTAACTATATTTTTTCCCTAATTGCCTCGTATTTACGGTATGCCATTTTTCAGGCACAATACGTAGTTGTCATTGATTTCCTAAAACTACTAAATATACCTGGAGACAGACCTACTGACCCATACTTGTAAATATTGTTCCACTCGTAATGTTACACCAGACACACACACACACACACACACACACACACACACATACACACACACACACACACACACACACACACACACACACACACACACACACACACACACACACACCATTAATACAAACAGATGCATTGCAACAAAGCAACAGAGATTGGGATGCTCATTCTTACAGAACATTATAGTGAACATGTGAGACAGATAAACAGACAGACGCAGACAGACAGATTGATTTAAAACAGTAACATGTACTTGTTATAATTCTAAGTGACCATTAATTTCCCGTTCATTCCCATTCATTCAAGCATTTCAGTGTTGAGACGCAAAGGTAGTGTAAGTGTTGAGGCAGCGGTGGTAGTGGCCCCTTCACCTCGCAGCGAGGCAGGAAGGGGAGGCGAGGGACGCCAGCAGTGACTGGCCTGAAGGCGCCTTGCGTCCCGCCTCCTCTCTTGCGACCCTTGATTGCCATCATCCATTAATCGCAGCATGACTTGTGCTCCTCCTCTTCAGCCTCACTTAACTACCACCACGCTTCCCGGAGAAACCGTAACCCTATGCCATCAGAGCCGACAGAGCTGGTTGCATTAAGATCTTTAACTGTTAATATAACGGTGTTAGTATCTACGGGTTCAGGCCTAAAAGCAGAGATAATATTAATATTAGACTGAGGGAGATGGATGACAGATTTACCTTCTGTGAGCGTTTAAAAGTGAATTTTCCTACACTAGGAAAGAAATTATTGAACACTTCGGCTTTATCACTTAGATTATAAAAAAAATATAGGCAATGTGCTTATTTTTCTGACAAGGGATAATTTCATTAATGACGTTCCATGTGGTCGAAGTGTTCCCTTTACTGCCTTTGAGATGGACTTGGTAATTATACGCCCTAGTTTTATTATTATATATATTTTTTTTTTTTTTTGCAAGTTTCTTGGCTGTTTTGTAACGTTTCCGTAACCGTGAATTACTTGTGTTGATTTTAAGCTTTCTTTGTAACCTATTACGGTCCTCCATTGCCTCACGGATATCGTCATTTATTCATGGTGTAGGTTTTCCTTTCACTGCTCTAGTTACAAGGGGGGCACACATGTCAAGACGGTTAATAAAAACGTCATTATAAATGCATACTTGTTTGTTCACATCGTCAGTTAAAAATATATTATTCATATTATGAACATTGTCAAGGAGGAGCGAACAAAAAGTGTCTATCATAGTTCTTCAAATTACGAAAACTTTTTTACCATGGGCAGTTTTTTAGGTCTGCTAATCATTAAAACAACAGACACTAGGCCATGATCAACAGTGACCTGAGGAACAACGTCTTGTGGTAGAATGACATCAGGTTTATTAGTTATTATGAGATCTAGTAAAGTAGCTGATGTTGAGGTTGTTCTTGTGGGTCTATCTGTTATTTGTGTCAACTTGTTTTTTATTATCTTACTGATTTTATTACCCGTTGTCATCATATCATCATTAAAATCACCTAGGATAAAGATCCTTTTATCACGCAGACATAACATCCTAAAAACATCTTGAATGTAGTCAAATGATGTGGCTAAAGCCTTAGGGTGTCGAAATACACAACCAATGATGATAGCCGGCAACTTCCTGCACTGTATCTTTACTTATACATCCTCCGCGCCTGTCGGTCTTGGCACATCTAGGTTAATGACAAAGGGATTGAGGGTACTATGGACATATATGCATATCCCGGCTCCTCGATCATTGTTACATCTAAAAATCATACAATTAGGAATTTCTACGTAACCATCTGGGGTGTTTGCTTGAAGTCATATTTCACTCATACATAAAACATCGATATTTCTATCTATTATCAATAACTTTACCTCTTCCAAACTCGATAACAGTGATGGTGCATTAATGTGTTTAACAGTTAGCGAATCCTTTTTTAACTCCTTTATTTCAACAACGGCAGATGTTTCCTCGCCATCATCCTATGTCCTATACTGTTGACGTAAGCGGCTCTTATGACCTAAACGTTGACAGCTGCCACATAAGAGTTTGTGGTCAAATCTACAATTTCTTTGAACATGATTGAATTCGCCGCAATTGTAACACCCTGTTTTTTTTTTTTTTCTTTTTTTTCTCTCACTAGCATATTTATTTTTTTCCCTTCTGTAACCATGCGAGTGATCAATGTACGTTTCCTGCGTTTCAAACACCGGTGTTTCTGCACTAGGTGGCTTCTGTTCCATCTGCCCACTCCTGAGGTGTAGGCGTGGGCTTGATTATAAGCTGTATAGTGTCTGCCATCCAGCGTTCTCCTCAGGGTTGTATCGTGCAGACCAGGGGCTGAATGCATCCTCCTCTTTGTTCCAGCCTGCCTCATGTTTTCTTGTCATTGCCCTGGCAGGTGTGAGATGAGAAGGACCTCGTGGTTTAGGAGCAGTGGGGGGCTGATGGGAAGCTTTATGGGTGGGAGACTTTCGGGTGTAAGACTTGCCTTGTTGGGTTGTTCTGCTATGAGCGCATAGGGAAACAATACCCCCGTAGGTTTGTGGGCCACGGGAGCCAGCACTCAGTTTGATTTTTTTCTATATGTATGTATAGTGTCGAAATAGCAAAGGCATCGTAGAAAACACTAACATCTGGAGCTTCATGACTGTGTTTCAGGGAAAATATAAGTAAATCGTGTGAGTCTTGCCGTGGTAGGAATGACTATTTCCTGCGGGACCTTATCAAAAGAGCGTCTGGCACTGGTTTGGCAAGCAGCGGGACTAATAAAATAGGATGCCTTTGGTAATGAGTATATAGGAATATTATTGCCTGCCAAACACTACCTTGGCTTTGCAGTGAGGCTTTTGTATTCAGATGACCGCGGGAGCTGAAATATGTAGACACAACTATACTAGGCAGGTCCAGTGAAAGGTATCACACTAAATATATTGCTTCATCCAGACGAGTTAGCAGCACAAGCGAGAAGTAGGGTGGATCTCACAGGTGTTTGCTTTTGTTGAGATCCTTACCAAGAAGCGGTGACATCCAGAACCAACAGCAACTACGATATCTGTGTAGTCTGTGGACCCCTTGTTGTTGTTGTTGTTTTGTTGTGTAAGACGACGTTATAGGGAACATCCTGTGTCCTCGTAGTAACCACACGAAAAGGCAGGTATCTAATTAGGAGTAATCAGAGAGTTCTTGTTGTTGTTGTTGTTGTTATCAGAACCACAAACGGAGGAAGGTGGATGTGTTGTATTACTGAGCAACAATAAAGAAAGAAGAATAGATGAGTCAGGCCACCTTGGCGGAGATACTCAAAAGGGACTTTCATGTTTTGTGCCGTGAATACTTTTTATGGCTAGACTGAAGTGGTACTTAATATTTTCTAAGTATATCCTTGCTGTTGTTTTTAGGTTTGTACCGCTGAATGTTGGGAAGCTTTTCACTTATTGTTATTATATTTTCTTATTTGATCTTGTTATATATGTAATTGTGCTTGTTCGTTTTATTTTGTTGCAGCTGTTGTGCATATTTAACATTCTCAGCGTTTCAAGTGTGTTCTGTTTTCAGTGTTGTTTTTCATATATCCATGTGTTCCTGCTTGGAGGAATTTGACACGTTTTATTTATGTCTTCGTTTTTTTTTTTTTTTTTTTTATATTTATTCTTTCCTTTTTTGTTCATGTGTATGTTGTAACTCATGCAGTAGAGGATATCTGGTGGTTCTGTTTATGATGCTCCAGTTTTAGCTCCTTCTAGAATAGTCAAGCTGCATCACTTTTTTATGTGGATGTTTTGATATTTTCAGGAAAGGATGGCAGGTGGTGCCGCGGTGAACACTGCCAACACGTGCAGGAGGAAAGTGAGTACCTGTTTCATTACATCATGTTCACTCTGTTTTGGAACTCGCTGTTAATTTTTTTTTTTCCATGTCAACTGAAACCTGTCACTGTTGCCTGCCTTTCTCCTCTTTGCTTTCCACGAATCTATGAAGGAAACAAAGGATGTGCTTCCATGGTATCGTGTCAGTAGTATTATTCATTGAAGAATTAGTTTAAACCTTTTTCTAAAGCTTTTTTTTGTCTCCCATTTTTGTGCCCTCATCTCCTCTCTAACATCTGGAGCTTCATTACATTATGTTTCAGGGAAAATATGAGTAAATCGTGTGAGTCTTACCGAGGCAGGAAAGACGGCCTCCTGCGGAACCTTATGGAAAGAGCGTCTGACACTGGTTTGGTAAGCGACAAGACTAAAAAAAATAGGATGCGTTTGGTAATGCGTATATAGGAAATTAATTGCCAGCGAAACACTACCTTGGCTTTGCAGTGAGGCTTTTGTATTCAGATGACCGCGGGAGCTGAAATATGTAGACACAACTATACGAGGCAGGTCCAGTGAAATGTATCATACTAAATATATTGCTTCATCCAGACGAGTTAACAGCACAAGCATAAAGGAGGGTGGATCTCACAGGTGTTGGCTTTTGTTGAGATTCTTACCAAGAAGCGGTGACATCCAGAACCAACAGCAACTACGATATCTTTGTGGTCTCTTGAGCCTTTGTTGTTGTTGTTGTTTTGTTGTGTAAGAGGTTATAGGGAACATCCTGTGTCCTCGCAGTAACCACACAAAAAAGCAGGTATATAACTAGGAGTGGTCAGAGAGTTGTTATTGTTATTGTTGTTGTTGTTGTTGTTGTTGTTGTTATCAGAAACACAAACGGAGGAAGGTGGATGTGTTGTATTACTGAGCAACAATAAAGAAAGAAGAATAGATGAGTCAGGCCACCTTGGCGGAGATACTCAAAACGAACTTTCATGTTTTGTGCCTTGAATACTTTTTATGGTTAGACTGAAGTGGTACTTATTATTATTTTCTAAGTATATCCTTGCTGTTGTTTTTTTAGGTTTTATTTTGTTGCAGCTGGTGTGCATATTTAACATTCTCAGAGTTTCAAGTGTGTTCTGTTTTCAGTGTTGTTTTTCATGTATCCATGTGTTCTTGCTTGGAGGAATTTGACACGTTTTATTTATGACATTTCGTGTTTTTCTTTAGCATTTATTCTTTCCTTTTTTGTTCATGTGTATGTTGTAACTCATGCAGTAAAGGATTTGTGGTGGTTCTGTTTATGATACTTCATTTTCAGCACTTTTTAGAATAGTCAAGCTGCATCACTTTCTTATGTGGATGTTTTGATATTTTCAGGGAAGGATGGCAGGTGGTGCCGCGGTGAACACTTCCAACACGTGCAGGAGGAAAGTGCGTACCTGCTTCATTACATCATGTGCACTCTGTTTTGGAACTCAATGTTAAACTTTTTTTTTTCCATGTCAACCGAAACCTGTCTGTTGCCTGCCTTTCTCCTGTCTGCTTCCCACGAATCTATGAAGGAAAAAAAGGATGTGCTTCCATGGTATCGTGTCAGTAGTATTATCCATTGAAGGATTAGTTTAAACCTTTTTTCAGAGCGTTGTTTTTGTCTCCCATTTTTCTTCCTTCCCAGGGTATATATATGAAACAAGAATGTAAATTTAGTCTATAATGTTCATTGTAACATGTATTCCAATCTTTGTTTTCTTATTTTAGTGTATGCATAGAGAAAAAAAGATTCGAAATGTGGTAATGAAAAGTAGAATATTAAATAAATAGATAATAAATAAGTGAAAAAATAAATAAATAAATAAATGGATGAATTAATGCATAACCTAGAGAACATTTCATACCTACTGAGCTTACCATAGCAAATACACTGATATGCTACAAAAAATGCACACAAGTATATGAAGATGGAAAAAAATGGGGAAGTCTGTCTTGTGTTGTTATTTCTATGGTTACTGCTCTTCTGAATTTGCCATCAGCATGCATCTCTCCTTCCCCAGGCTGACGCTACACAAGACTTTCACCTTTATTCCGTTCCCTTTCAGTAGTTCAGGAGTTAAGCAATATCTTCATTCTTTCATCCCCTTCATTGGTAAACTCTGGAATTCTCTGCCTGTTTCTGTTTTTTCCCCTTTCCTGTGACTAGTTGTTTTAAGAGCATTGAGGCACTTCCAGAAACATATTTAGATTTTTTATTGTTGACTTTTTTTTCTTTTTTCTCTTATTTTGTCTGTATGTATGGAAGCGGCAACTGAAAAGATATTTTTTTGTTCCTCTGTTTGCCATTTGCCAAGAAGATATGAGAGTGTGAGTATAAGTAGTGGCTATATGCAAATGTTAGAATACCATTTTATACTGACTCTAAATTAAACATGTGTTGCATTGTTTACTGCAGTGTTTCAATTTGAGCCGTCCAATATCTTTTGCATCTAATTGATTTTTTGTGTTCGGCTATTTGAATTTTTGTTTCCAAAATGCAGTTCCATGTTTTTAAGAAGCATAAAGGGTTGGAGAAAAAAAAAGCTTTCCTAAGTTGTAATAGGTGAATGTTAATAACAGTAGTAGTTGTAGTAGTAGTAGTAGTAGTAGTAGTAAAGAGCAGGATTATCAGCTGCAGTGACACCAATTTAGTTTTTCTATTATTTATATATTTTTACTATTATTCTACACCTTGTCAATCCATGCAAGGAAAAAAAAAAAAAAAGAAAACGTATATTAAAAAAAAAGTTAGAGGCAAGACCAGCAAGTGACACACGCCCTGTCTTCTCCATAGACTTCACGTGTTTACTGCCGCGCTTCCTGCCTGATAATTATACAGTCTTACGCTGGAAGCGCTTAATGTGGTGCATTTGTGTGAAAGAATTTACTTTTTGCCATGAATCTCTCTCTCTCTCTCTCTCTCTCTCTCTCTCTCTCTCTCTCTCTCTCTCTCTCTCTCTCTCTCTCTCTCTCTCTCTCTCTCTCTCTCTCTCTCTACAAAGGAATACAAAGGAATGCATTGGAAGACCAAACCTTGAGGTATTGACGAGGCTGTTTGGATAATTATTCTACATTAACTCTTATTGGGAGATACAGGATAGTACAGAAGGTTCCTCCCCACCAATCCCTCCAGCAGAAGCTGACAAGATACAGGAACTGATACCACGTGGTATAGAAAAACCACATAGAACTTGAGAGAATAGTGAGGGAAAAAGTTGTGGTCTGTCTACTTTTGTTTGTGAGGGAGAGTGTATATGCATGATAGTTGTGTGATGTTGTGTGTGCGTAGTGCAGGTGAAGGCACAGTTTGGTTGTTGAGGGGTGGTGCAGCATCCTTGCGTTGCGCTTTCCAGGGAGGCGGCAGTCAATCAGGCCACAGCTTCGGTCACTGGGTCTGTGTACCTTCCCTTTAGGGTCTGCATACACAGGTTATTACCTGCAACTTTGACCTCTAGTACTTAAAATCACAAAGTTGATCAATAACAGGAGAATGCGGACGAAGAAAATGAGGATTACATGTGATTACATAGGATAACCAAAACAGAAACACTCCCACAGGTCTTTACATATCGCTTTGGAATTAATTTAGATTAAGTACCCTTTAGTAAAGTAAGCTAGAGCAGTGTATGACTTCTGCCAAACTGACACGCCCTTGTGCTTGTGCTGGTGTGGGAAAACCATCGTGCAGTGTGGGGAAAACTGGCTGCATTTTGATTGGAAAGAATTAAGTGAGATTTTATTATTATTCCTATGCAAAAAGAAAAAAAAATGGAGGAGGAGGAGGAGGGAGGAGGAGGAGGAGGCGGAGGAGGATGAGGTGGTGGTGGTGGTGGTGGTGGTAGAGTTTGTAATTTTTCTGTTCCTCCTCCTTAGGGTGAATTGATGATTTTTTCACTCTTCTGAAAGGACTCTTGAGAACTCTTCGGGACTGAATGTAATGCAGGTCTTGCGAGTGATGTTCGTCAGAGAGAAGCATGTGTTCTTTAAAATTTCAGTACTTTTTTTTTTGTGCGTTGAGTTAAGTATTCATTTACTTTTATGATCAAGTGTCATCTGACTACCACTTAGTGCTTCCTTGAACTGCCTTACTATGGTTCTTTTCATGGATAAAAATTCCAAATAACGTGTTACATTTCATTGGTGGCATGATTTCCCTTTAAAATGAATGCAAAGCAATCAATGTGGCACGTTCCATATCCATTATTGTGTCACTTTATTATGCATACAAACACTCCTATTAACGTATCACATCCCGCCCCTGGTGTGATTCCCCTCACCATGAATACAAAGCAATCCAAACGCTACAGTTCAGCCCTGCTCATGAAACACACGCTCTGATACAACTAGGCTTTTCACTTACTTTCAGCCTTTGTTTTCTCTTTAATAGTGCGAAAGTTGACCGGCCTCTTCACTCTTTGATCCCTTTCACAGTTAAACTCCATAAATCTCCCTGATTTTTATCTAACTTCCCAAACTTGTTATGAACTGAACTGATCATATATATGTTTACTCACCTCCGTTTGACTTGAGTTGCTATAAGAGACGAGTATCAAGACACCTTCCTAACTAAATGAACCAACCTGATTTAACTTTCTTTTCTATCCACTCTTTACCATGCGGAAATTAAGTGGTATTGTAAACTGTAACCAAATTGTTATCCTTATGATCTATTCTAGACTCTAATAAGTGATCTGGAGACTATGATAATAACACGCTCCCTCCACTGCACACCAGCTGTCCGTAATGTATCATGTCCAGTGGCTGTTAATATAAACTGACGCTCTATTAACCTGTCATCACTAATCAGTAATCATTCACGCACAAGCTCACCTTCGTCACCACAACATCACCATCACCGTCACCATCACCACAGCTTACACTTCACTCCACCATGATTCTGTCCCATACCTCACCCCCGCCACCACTAATCATTCCTAATTAATCTCCCGTCCCTCACCACCACCACCACCACCACCACCACACCTCACTCTCAACTTCTCCCATTTTCACGAGGTCCTTTCTTCTCTTGCCTCGCTCCACCATCCTTCATCCTCTCTCCCTTACGTTCCATCCTTCCTTTTGCCGACATAATGCTTGCAATAGACGCCCCTCCTCTTCCTCCTCCTTCTCCTCCCGTCTCGTAGTATTAGCAGGGCCTTGTCTCCCCTTATAAGCAGGGAGCTGTGGGAGGAACTGGAAGGATGCTCAGTGGAACATGTCGAAATAGCGTTGCCTAGCCGCCGCTGAGTATAGGAGTGTATTGAGGGTGCATTATCTCGGTACAGTGGCGGTGAACGGGGAGATGGATCGGTGAGTATGTTCAGGCGCAGATAGAGAAATGTGTTGTTGGTCTGACGAATTGATTAATGGATAGGTATCTGGTTGAACAGGTAGAGTTATAGATAGATGGCTGGATGGGTAAATGGTTAAATAGATCGACTAGCTGATAAATAGATATATAGATGGACAGATGGATGGATAGATAGATTGATAGATAGATGAATAAATGAATAAGTATTTAATTAGATATAAAAAATAAATAGATGGGTAGATAAATAGTTTAGTAAGTAGAAAATACATTAGGTAAATAGACAGACAAACAGAGAGATATACAGATAGGCAGACAGACATACTGAATTAACGTGTCGTGTTCTGAGATATTGCAAGGAATTGGTTTATAAATGCTACTGTAAAACTCACAAACATTTTCATATTTTAATTAATAACTACTAATTATTTACTTACAACTCAAAATTTCTCACTCGCATTCATCTTTAAATCATTCAAAGTTATTAGGTGTTACCTTACATCTCTTCAACATATTCACTGATCAACGCAATCATCGTGGAAAACACAGGCAATATCACATGCACAAACACAACAAATATTCAGTCGGCGCCATTAATGTTCAGTGAGAAAAACACACATGATATCAGCAACACATCAATCACTATAAACATTCCATTTCTTCTTTCTTCTGACTTATTCTATCTTCACTTCTTTCTTTTTCCTTATTTTGTTTTCTTTCGTCGTTTTTTTTTTTTTTTGACATTATAATATATATTGTGGTATGGGGGTCACCACAAACGCTAATTCTTCAAATTAGATTGATATAAGTAGTGGCGTTCCTCAGTGTTCAATCTTAGGACCGATCCTCTTCATAATATATATCAATGACATAGACGAAGGAATCAGAAGTAAACTGTCAAAATTGACAGATACTAAAATTGCTAACAAGACTGACACCAAACCAACGTCAAATTTTGCAAAATGATGTATACACTCTCATTGAATGGTATGAAACGTGGCTTATAACTTTGATTTTGATAAATGCCACGTATTGAATATAGGAAATAGCAATCTGCTGGAAAATTATAAAAAGTAATCCCCCCATCAATAGTTTGGATCCTGAGAATGATCTGGGAGTTTTAGTGACAGCAGATCTTAAACCAAGCAAACACTGCACCGAAGTCATTGAAATTGCCAATAAATTAATAGTTTTCATTGAGAAGATCTTTCACCTTCAAATCTGAGAAGAAAAAAAAATCTGGCCTTCTACAACTCACTTGTACGTATTCATCTTGAATACAATGTACAGTTTTTGTCATCCTACTACAGAAGGAATATTGAAAAATTAGAAAAAAAGACAATACGAAGTAGAGTAACGAAAATTACTTGAAAGCTTCGCAATCAACCCTACAAGGAACGTCTTAAAGAACGAGATCTATTCTCCCTATGCAAACGCAGGCTAAGAGGGGATCTGATATTGCTTTACTAAACTTTTAAGGGTTTCACAAATATGAGACCCGAATTCTTCCTAAGACTCAACATGTCTAATATTACAAGATACAATAGCAAATAATAGGTAAGCGATTTCAAACAAATGAAGCCAAACATTTTACTTCAATCGTGTCATAAATATGTGGAATTGTGTTCCATCAAGCGTCGTTAACTCAGGTACTGTACACTCATTGAAAACCTGTCTTGACAAGTATGTAGACACTAATTCCCGGTTGTCATTGTTCATGTCTGAATAACGAACACGTTCACTCCGTACTGTCCGTGCTGGCATGTAGATTGTATGTGGTAGAAGTAGTCCTCCTCTCTTTCTTAGTTTCCTCTCACATTCCATGTTTTTTTATTTCTATACAACATGGTACCATTTCCTTTCTCAGGTGAGCCTTGCCTGGAGGGATAGGGGGTGGGGGATGGAAGGACCCTTCTTCTGTGCTATCCTTTGTCTACCACTAATAGAGTAGAATAGTCACCCAAATAAATTTATAAGAACCTCTTGGTCTGTTACTGTTTGGACTTTTTTTTTCTGCAAAACAAATAGATTCAGTACATAAGTAACAGAAAAAAAAAAAAAAACAGTAGAAAATATAGATGTAAATGCCAATGACACCGTGCAGTGCATAAATAATAAAAAAAACAAGGTCTCCATCGTTACAAATACTGAACTATCAAAACTTACAACTTACAAGATACGACACGGAAATAAAAGGACACAAACCCGCTACACTACAATGATGGTGCTGGTGACGATGATGACGGTAATGATAATAATTATAATGGTAATAATAATAGTAATAATGATTATAATATATAATAATATATAAAAATATATAATAATAATAATAATAATATTAATAATAATAATAATAATAATAATAATAATAATAATAATAATAATAATAATAATATTAATAATAATGATAATAATAATAATAACAACAACAGTACCATTTCACTACGTATCGCCTCACGCGGGGAGCAGGGGTGGGAGGGGCACAGGTCTTTCTTCTTTTTCATACAGTATTCTTTTTTATACCTATGAAGCATAAACACACTTGCAGCCTCCGCTGGTCCCCCTATCCTCTCTCCCTTAATCCCTCCCGACGCCGCCCTTCCTCCCAGTCGGATGCTTTCATCCTGCTGATAGGTAGTAAAGCCTGTGTGAAGAAGTGAGTGCTTCACCAGCTTTTTCAATGACATAATTTGATTGATGTCTATGTTGAGAGTGGACGTGAATTACGAATAAAGCAATCCGTGGTTCTCTGGGCTGAGTCATTCTCGTGCTGCAGGATTGACAGGTGTAATGTTGTGTTGTTGTTATTGTTGTTGGTGATGGTGGTGGTGGTGCAGCACAGGGGAGGGTTCCAGGAGGCGACTCCAGACACAAGGAATGCCCGCCTCTGTAAAGTTCTCTGATCTCACCTACTGCTATTTGCACTCCACGACATACTCCCACAAGTCAACAGTTATCTAATTATCACTGTGGGAATGAACGCTCACTTTAGAATCAGCAGCAGTTTTTCTTATTGAACTTTTGGTGCTGCATGAACACTGGAGGGGAAATCATGTGTTCAAATATATCTTGTTTACCGTTGGGGTTTCATGGCGTAGTGACAGTCTTGGGAACCCAGTGTGTGTGGGAAGCCAGCGGTCATATCCCATAGAAAATACAATAAATAAATCACTTGATGAAAACTAATTCACATCATAATTCTTTAATACATACTGGCGTGAACATTAGATGGGGAAATAAACCAACTTTTCAAAAAAGATGGGGAAGATGGGGAAATAGACCAACTTAAAAAAAAAGAAAAAGGGCCCTCGTGGCCCAGTGGGTAGAGTGATGCACATGGAGTTTGGCGTGAGGGAAGTGAGAGGCGCGTAGTTTCGATCCCCCGTCTTGGAACTCACAAAAACCTTCAAAGAGCATCCCTCCATCACCATGTGTGCCTCAAACACACAGGTACGGTGATGGAGCTGCCCACGGGGAGGAGGGGAGGTGAGTGCGCAGTACATCCCTACCCCTCCCCAGGGGAGGAAGGCACCGCCTTACCGCCCCCGGGAGAGCAAGGGAGGTGAGTGCACAGCGCTTCCCTTCTCTCCCCTACCTAACCCTGGCAAGTCTACGGACTACCAGGCAAAAATTAATAAAACCAAAAAAAAAAAAAGAAAAAAAAAAGGTAAGTGCATAGCACTTCCCTTCTCTCCACCTAACAGGAAAAAAAAAAAAAAAAAACATAAAGGTGAGTGCATAGCACTTACCTTCTCTCCCCAAGTCTACGGACTACCACACCAAAAAGAATAAAATATATATAGGTATAAAGAAAAAAAAAACAATAAAATAAATAGAAAATGAAATAAAATAAATAAATAAAATTAAATTAACAAAAAAATAAATAAAATAAAAACCATAAAACCCCTACTCCCCCCGTCAATAAAAGTGACTGAGTCTGGCAATCAACAATAAATAATAAAAATAAATCAATACCAACCTGACTGATCCTGACAACTCCAAAGACCACCATTCTGACTCATTCTAGCAACTCCAACTGTACAGACCACCACTAGTACTCCAGTACTCCCCACCCTGGCAACTGATCCTGGCAAGGTGAGTCCGTAGCATTTCCCGTGACTCATCCTGGCAACTCTAAAGACCCACCATACTGACTGACCCTGGGAAGCACGGGAGGTGAGTGTGCAGCACCTCCCTACCCTTCCCAGTCTCCCATCAATCTGACTCATCCTACCAACTCCAAAGAGCAACTCCAACTGTACAGACCACCACCACCACCCCTCTGATCTTGGCAAGGTGAATGCGTAGCACTTCCCTTGTCTGACCCTGACTGACTGACCCTGGCAGCTCAAAAAAACAAACAACCTGCCTGATTTATAGATATGTAATCACCAAACTGACTGGCCCTGGGGAGCATGTGATGTGAGTGTGCAGCACCTCCCTACACTTCCCAGTCTCCCAGTTTGACCTTACTCATCCTGGCAACTTCTAAGAGCAACTCTCTGACACTGTGACTCTGATCCCTACATCCCTACATCTTACCCTGTCCAGGGTAGGTGAGTGCGTAGCACTTCCCTACCACCAGCCTGACTCTTACTCTAATCTGACTCTTACTCTAATCTGGCAACAGACCACCAAATTGACTGACCGTGGGGAGCATGGGAGGTGAGTGTGCAGCACCTCCCTACCCTTCCCAGTCTCCCAGTTTGACTTCCACCACCAATGTGACTCATCCTAACAGCTCCAAATATACCACCACCACCACCACCCCTCTGATCTTGGCAAGGTGAGTGCGTAGCACTTCCCTGGGCTTCACTGACTGACCCTTGCAACTTCAAAAATAGCCAACCTGACAGATGTTACAAATTTAACCTGGGGAGCATGGGAGGTGAGTGTGCAGCACCTCCCTACCCTTCCCAGTCTTCCACCAACCTGACTTGAATTATGACTGGAGAGCAGGGGAGGTGAGTGTGCAGCACCTCCCTACCCTTCCCAGTCTTCCACCAACCTGACTTGAATTATGACTGGGGAGCAGGGGAGGTGAGTGTGCAGCACCTCTCTACCCTTCCCAGTCTTCCACCAACCTGACTTGAATTATGACTGGGGAGCAGGGGAGGTGAGTGTGCAGCACCTCCTACTTTTCCCACCTACCAATTCAGACCATCAAACTGACTGTCTTAGAACAAGAACAGGAAGCAACGCCATCAGAGGAACAAGCAGCAGCAGCAGCACCAGCATTACCGCCATCAGAGGAAGAAATAAAAAAAAAGAAGCAGAGAAAAAGAACTACCACCACTGCTCTCAGAGGAAGAAGCAGCAGCGTCACCGCCATCAGAGGAAGAAACATATATATGTAAACTACGACTGGTCAAATCTCCGTTGGCGCCAGGCAAAGTTCGACCTGTGATGGGCTGTGTTTAGAGAGGTGGGGGGGAAATAAAGTGAAAGTGCCGGGCAAGGCTGCTGCTTCAGACATCCACACTTCAACTTCAACAATGCATGCGAGAATGTTGCTGTATTATTCCTCCTATTCCTTCTTCTTTTTCTTCTCCTGCTGAAGACTGTCTTATTACTACGTAATTTTTTTTTCTCATAATTTATTCAATGTTATTATTTTTTTTCAGTATTTCCACCTTTTCTAAATCCATCCACCTTTTAAATTAAATAAATTTAATAAATTTATGTACACTTGAGCCTTGGACAACTGATTACAAAAGAATTACATGAAGATTTGACTTTTTTTTCTGGTCTTAAAACGCCACATCTCAAACACATGAGGCGCGTGTTGCGTTCGAGTGTACTGTAATATACCAATATAATACATGAATTTGTAATACTTTTATCACAATTTATATCTTTTCATACTAAGCAATATGGCAACTTACTTCTTCCTCATGACACTGGTCATGTCATGTACACTTCCATGTACCCAACAATTCTGGGTAACCTTTGAAAAATATTATGCATCCTGGTGTGCACCATGCAACCAGGCTGACTTAACCTACGCCTCTGTAACCTAAGCTGGACACTTGAACAACTATAAATGCATTTTCTCTATCTTAGCTCCTACAGGGCCGAGGTGGACAGGTGTTTGTCCAGGATGCCTCGTGTTACTTCTCACCACGTGTTTTATCTGTTGGAGATTATTACACTAAATATGCTGCTGCTCCTGCTGCTGCTGCTGCTGCTGCTGCTGCTGGTGCTGCTGTTGCCGTCGCTGATCTTGCTGCTGTTGTTGGTATTGCTGCTTTTCCTTCCTTCCACAACAACAACAACAACAAAAGGAGCAACTACTACTGTTACTACTACTACTACTACTACTACTACTACTACTACTACTACTACTACTACTACTACTACTACTACTACTGCTCCTGCTGCTGCTGCTGCTGCTGCTGCTATAGCTGCTGCTGCTGCTGCTGCTGCTGTTGCCGCTGCTGCTGTTGTTGTTTCTGCTGCTGCTGCTGCTGCTGCTGCTGCTGCTACTGGTGCTTAACTTCAGAAAAATCATCACTGTCGTTTTTGCCGTCGTGCGTGCGGTGCCTCTAATCGTCGTCGTCCTCGTTCTCATCGTCGTCGTCGTAACAGCATCGCCTGTCAGAGTAAAAAGACAGGTTAAAAGAATACCAGAGGTCACAGAGAACTGGAACGAGAAAAGCACCACATTAATTATAACCTGTGGAGAACAAAACAAAATATACTGAATACATGACAGAACAACAGCATTTCTTTAATTAACGTGTGCGTGTGTGTGTGTGTGTGTGTGTGTGTGTGTGTGTGTGTGTGTACAGCGAGGGAGAGTTACGTAAAGTTACATAGAAATACAGGCCACAACAAACCTTGCGGTTCTCACGAGATGACCTGTCCTAGGGCTACTAAGGTGATAGTAGAAGAAAAGGACAACAAAGCAGAAGGCTCTCTCCTCACCCTCCACTCCCTCCGTCATAAGCCGTACAGGAAACAAATCTGTAAAGTAAATACCTTACTGGGTTAGAAGAGGAAAACCCGAAGGAAAATTTATAGGAAATAATGAAAATAGATGAAATGAGGTGCCCTCATTTCCTGTAGGCAATGAGTTTTAATCTGTAACAAACAAACACTGTTACCCGCGGATTTAAGGTAAAATGTTTATCAAGACGGCGTTTCAAATTTTCTACGGGATTGCAAAAAAAAAAAAAAACTAAATAAATAAATAAATAAATAAGTAAATAAATAATAAAAAAAAACCCTGCCAGAAATTAAACACATGTATGGCGCTCCCTTTGACTGCGGTTCAAGCTGGTGGCGGCGACGTGCTGGTGGTGGTGGTGGTCGTGGTGGTGGTGGTGGCGGTGGCGATGGTTGTGGCTGGGAAGTTAACCAATTTAATTTCGTTTTCATTTCTATATATAATAATTATTTTTTTTTTCTCTCTCTCTCTCTCTCTCTCTCTCTCTCTCTCTCTCTCTCTCTCTCTCTCTCTCTCTCTCTCTCTCTCTCTCTCTCTTTCTCTGCCGAAGAATGAGATTGGTGAGACTAAAGTATTGCAAATGATAAGCACTACATATACCACTACTCTCTCTCTCTCTCTCTCTCTCTCTCTCTCTCTCTCTCTCTCTCTCTCTCTCTCTCTCTCTCTCTCTCTCTCTCTCTCTCCCTCTCTCTCTCTCTTTCTCTCTTTATCTCTCTGTCTCTCTCTCTCTCTCTCTCTCTCTCTCTCTCTCTCTCTCTCTCTCTCTCTCTCTCTCTCTCTCTCTCTCTCTCTCTCTCTCTCTCTCTCTCTCTCTCTCTCCCTCCCTCCCTCTTCCTCTCTCTCTCTCTCTCTCTCTCTCTCTCTCTCTCTCTCTCTCTCTC
>NC_087173.1:420000-497500 GCF_035594125.1 Scylla paramamosain
GGAATTTTACCTTACTGTAACATCCTTAGTGTTTTTTTTTTTCTTTTCTTTTACGTGTTGAAGATTGGCAAGGGATCGTACTGTCTTAAAACAACAAAGAAGTAGAAAAATTACACACACACACACACACACACACACACACACACACACACACACACACACACACACACACACACACACACACACACACACACACACACACACACACACACACACACACACACACACACACACACACACACACACACACACACACACACACACACACACACACACACACACACACACACACACACACACACACACACACACACACACACACACCAGTCACACGAACTCCACAAATGTAAAATAAATTGGTCTCTTCCTTCTTTCCTATTTTTTTACGTTTTCATTTCTTGAAATTACTTGTGTCTTTCTTCTGAGTTTCGCTTAAGCCTCTTTTTCTTTGCTTTTCTACGATTGTGTTTTCTTTTGCTTTCTGTTTTGCTGTCATTTTATATTCACGTGTAGTGTTGCTCCCTATTTATTTATTTATTTTTTTCATGCGACTTTTCCTCGCCGTATATTTATTATTTGTCATTACTCTTGTTGATCTTTTATTTTCTCTTTTTAATCTCTCGTTTCCGTTTTTACTGTTTTTTTTAATTATATTTCACATTTATGAATTTCCCTTCTTCCGTTTCCATTATTCACTATGTTATTACGTATTTCTGTTGGCTTGCATATTGAAATTACCTTTTTCCTCATCATTTTCTTTTCATTGCTCATCTTTTTAATCGATTCTTCCCATTCACCTTTTTTTCAACTTTTTTTTTCAACTGTCTCCACGTCTTCCTCCAAAGAGGACAACATTTTCTGTTTCGTTACCAGCACTTTTGAAGGTAATTAATGTAAACACTCCACTACGTACAAGTAACAGGAAATCAGGGCCTGGTGTGGATTCTGAGGCAGCGGTGGTGATGGTGGTGGTAGTGATGGTGGTGGTGGTGGTGGTAGTAGTAGTGTTAAGTTCGTCCTAAGTCTTATCTTTCCACTCATTCCCTCCGTTTCTCGACATCATCCTCATCATTATCTTGACGGTCTCTCTCTCTCTCTCTCTCTCTCTCTCTCTCTCTCTCTCTCTCTCTCTCTCTCTCTCTCTCTCTCTCTCTCTCTCTGTTTTTTCAATAAGAATAAGAGTAAGCATAATGAGTATTAGTACTAAGTATTATTCCTAATATAATAATAGCGAGGATAATAATAATAATAATAATAATAATAATAATAATAATAATAATAATAATAATAATAATAATTAATAATAATAGTAATAATAACAAAAACAATGATACAACAACAACAACAACAACAAAAACAACAACTACTATAATGATAATAATAATAATAATAATAATAATAATAATAATAATAATAATTATTATTATTATTATTATTATTATTATTATTGTTATTATTATTATTATTATTATTATTATTATTATTATTATTATTATTATTATTATCTTAATAATAATGACAATAAGAATCGTAATAATCTTAATTCTGATTATTATTTCTTAGATGATAATGATGGCAACAATAATAATAATAATAATAATATTATTATTATTATTAATAGTAGTAATAGTATTAATAATTAATGAAATGGTCATGCAGGCTGCCATTTGCGTGGCTCGGAAACATTGCTTCCAGTGTGTCGGCTGATGACTTTGTTATCGTTGTGGTTGTTGGTGTTTTCATTACTGTTATATCTTGCTATACAAAAAAATAGGTAGTACTAGTAGTACTTGTTCTTGTTCTTTACTACTACTACTACTACTACATTAAAATAATACCTCCACCCCATGTTTATTGATGTGTCAATTAGGGGCTCCATTACTTGGAGGTCATTAGCCCCAGCTCTCGCTAATGACTGTGGCATCCAACCATATCTAATACTCTATAATATAAACATTAGTTGTTAACTATAAATTCACTCTACCTCTACTCTATCTACTCTTATGCCACTCTCCACCACTGTAGCCTCGCAGTCGAGGCCTCCTAAGTCTGCAGGTATGGGAGTGGAATGCCTTGTCCCCCTGAGACACAGGAGGGCAGATCTGAGGAGGGAGAATGAGAGACGGCACCTCATCCATGCGACGACATGGCTCCTTGGCTGGTGCTTCTTTTCTGCCATTAGGTCGGCTAGTCTTGAGTAGAAGTACTGAGCCTTGGAGCCCATCCCGCCAGATGTGGTGAAGACCAGAGGTGTGAAGCTGCCCTGGTCAACGTGTTGGATTCTCTCCCCATACGCTCGGATCTTCTCCTGCTCATTCTTGCGGTGGGCGGCCTCCAGGGAGAGTTCGTGGTGACAGGCGGCCATCGGGTCAAAGATCCGTATGTCCATGAATGCTTTCTGTCCTCTTGTCCAGAACCCTCGTGCACTGACGTCGACTCGAGCCTCATTGGTGGTGTTGGCTGTTCTGTAGCGCAGGTGCTCGCCGTCTAGCGGCAGGAGGGTCGGTTCAGTGGAGACATCGTGGCACACCTCCCTGAGCATGCTGGCGGTCAGATCTCTCACCTCATCGTGCCTGATACGATGAGGTGCCTGATACGTCATGGTGTGGTTGACGTCATTGGGGGAGCCACACACACAGGTACTGGGGAGTCCTTCCATCGGCCAGCCGTACCTCAGAGCAATGGCGTCGACAAATTCTTGTTTGTTGAGGCTGAAGCCCTTCGCTCTGATGGGCAGTGACGTTAGCCAGTTAGAGGCTCCCGTTTCCTGTGCAGTGAGGATTTTTCTCACTGTGGTTGCAGGTAGGATGTTTATCAGGTCTTCGAGACAGTTTCGTTGATGTTGTTGCCTATCTCTAGATATAATTCGTCCTTGCTCAGTGACTGCACTTTGGGCTATTTCACCATGTGCGTCCTGAGCAATGATCTTCTCTGTGAGGGACCTGGTGAGCTTGAGGGAGTTGAGGTTCTCCACAGTCGCCAACTTCTCAGGGGAGGTGATTCCCATCCCGCCCAGTCTTGGTGGAAGTTCGAGCAGCGCCCTTTCCCCATCTCCGATGGTGTGGTATCTCAGTAACGCTGGGAGGAAGGTGTTCCTTATCGAGACCTCCAGTGGTGCAAGGAGAGGGCTGATGCCTGGGATGGTGCGCATGGCGAATCTCCATCGATGCTGCAAGCCGTGGGTGTAGGCGGAGTAGGCTGCATGAGGCTCAGTCCTGGCCATGTCAGACAGGACTTCCACCTCATGTATCCACTCCTTCACCTTTTCTCCTATGTACTCCTTCTTGAACTCCTCTGTTCCGATGACAGCACCCAGATGCCGTTGTCCATCCTTTGTTATTATAACTCCACTGCCACTGAAGCTATCCACTGCACTGTCATAGTGTTCAGGCTTTACAATAAGGACGGACTTAGCGGCATTGGGTGTGTACCCTATGATGGGACCATTGTCGTTCACTAAGCCCCACCATTTTTTTCAAGTCTGTTATTTTGCCGGCCCCTGACAGGTCATCCGCGTATGCCACTTGCTTCACACTCGTCTTCTCATATGAGATAACTTGTTGCAGCACTGAAAGTCCGAGGGCGTACATCGCCATGGCCACTGGGTCACCTTGTGTTGTCCCTTCCATGGACTTTAACACCTTAACACTATTACCACTATTACTACATATGTACAAATCCGAGGGGTCACTATATGTGTTTTCTACATATTGTGCCAGAGAGGGACATTTTACTCGAATGTTGTGAAGCATTGTTTTTCTGTTAATAGTGTTGAAAGCGTTTTTGGCGTCCACTAATAACACCGCTTCACAATTGTCTTCACTGAACATTTCCCTCATAGCGTGGATGGCGGCTTCCCCTCCTGCCTGCTGTCCTGCACATACTTGCAGGTTCCCCGCTGCCCTCCTTACGTCGTCCTTGACCACCGTCATGACGCATTTACCCACGATGCGTCTTATCACCTCGCCGATGCCAATTGGTCTGCATCCCGGGTTTTTGTCCAGCGGGATTAATCGGCATGCGGTGAGAGCCTCGACGTGGTGACAATTTGTGGTGGCAAGCTTCCTCGCCAGTGCTGCCAGGGCGCCGCATAGGTCGTTAGCGGCGCTGCCACAGAGTGCGCCGCTCAACAGGCGACGCCACCCTCTAGCGTCTAGTCCTGAGGGACCAGCACTGCCGTGTGTCTGGAGAGACTTCTTCCAGATCATCTCTCCAGTTATCACCTCGTAGATGACATCATTTGGCTTGCGGAAAGGCCCCTGCATCCTGAGGCCCTCCTCGTCACTGGGGGGAGGATGTTTTTCCTTCAGCAGGTGGATGGTTTCCCTGGTGAGGGGCAACACTCCACCTGACTGCTGTTCATTAAGTGCCCGCAGAGCCCTGGACACCTGTCCTTGCCGCATATTGCCAGCGAAATTACGGGCTTTGTCTTCCTGCCTTTGTTGGTTTCCTGATGGTCTTGGCAGCCTCTTCTGGATGGCTCGGGCTTCCTCCAGGAGCTCATCCAGTTGGTTGTTCTGCCATAGACCCACTCTTCTTGCGACGGCTTTCACGTTTTCCGCCACCTTCGCATTTCTATGTGTCTTTTGAAAGAAGAGTTTTGGCAGTGTGAAGAATAATTTCATCGCATACGGTGCGAGGGGTGACTCTTGTAAGTAATTCTTGAGGAGGATGACCATCTCTTGTACAATTTTGTTGGTGGCTGCACACTTTGGTGGATCGAACAGATGACATGTCGACCACCCAACTAATTCTGTGTAAGTGTTGTTCACCCACATGGTTGTTTCTTCTTCTGTTAGTCCTTTCCAGACTAAGTTTCTCCTCCCGTTTGTATGTCTCGCGGCGTACATGTTGTGTTGCGGTAGCGATGGGGCGTGTTGTGACTACTACTACTACTACTACTACTACTATTACTATTTAAAATAATACCTCCACCCCATGTTTATTGATGTGTCAATTAGGGGCTCCATTACTTGGAGGTCATTAGCCCCAGCTCTCGATAATGACTGTGGCATCCAACCATATCTAATACTCTATAATATACTACTATTACTACTACTACTACTACTACTCCTATTACTACTACTGCTATTTTACTACTACTACTACTACTACTACTACTACTACTACTACTACTACTACTACTACTACTACTACTACTACTGCTACTACTACTTCTACTACTACTGCTACTACTACTACTACTACTACTATTACTACTACTACTACTACTACTACTACTACTACTAGTACTACTACTACTACTACTACTACTACTACTAATTCTGTTGCTTCTGGTTTAGCTACTGTTCAAGATACTAATTTATACACCAAGATAACCAGCTGTGCTTATGATTCGCGTGAATAACTATCACCATAGATAATGGTGATAGCTATGACATCTTATATCCGGACTTTACTAAAGGTTAGGACACACGGGATAGATGGGAAGGTGTTGGGCTGGATAGGGTCATGGCTTAGTGACAGGCGACAAAGAGTTGTAATAAACGGCTCGAAATCTGAGTGGACTCATGTAATTAGTGGGGTGCCCCAGGTATCAGTATTAGGGCCATTGTTATTTCTAATATATATCAATGACTTGGATAGTGGAATTAGTAGTGATGTTAGTATATTTGCGGATGACACAAAGATAGGTAGATTAATTATGTCAAAATCGGATGCCATCTCCTTACAGGCAGATTTAGATAGAATGAATGAATGGACGAACGGATGGCAATTGCAATTTAATATCAATAAATGCAAAGTAATTAGCGTAGGTAGAGGAAACCCACACAGTAGGTACACATTAAACAACCAAACTCTGGTAGGTACAGGGTACAAGAAAGATTTAGGAGTTATGGTTAGATCTTAACTCCGTCTAGGGAAACAATGCATAGAAGCCAGAGACAGGGTAAATAGGGTACTAGATTTAATTTTTAGGAGTGTTAAAAGCAGATGTCCGGAAGTAATATTAAAGTTATACTTGGCGCTGGTCAGACCTCATCTAGACTACGTTGTGCAGTTCTGGTCCCCACATTACAGGAAAGATATATGTCTATTAGAATCAGTACAGAGGAGAACGACTAAAAGCATACATGGGATGAGGAGTATTCCTTATGAGGCGAGATTGAAGTTGTTAAATTTACATTCTTTAGAAAGACATAGGTTAAGAGGGGACCTGATAGAAGTCTTTAAGTGGCATAAAGGTTATAACAAGGGGGATGTAGGCAAAGTTCTTAGGATCAGCAACCTGGGTAGAACAAGAAATAATGGGTTCAAGCTTGAAAAATTTAGATTTAGGAAGGAGATAAGAAAAAATTGGTTCTCAAATAAAGTGGTAGATGAGTGGAACGGACTCAGTAGTCACGTTGTTAGTGCTAGGACACTAGAGAGCCTTAAGAGAAGATTAGACAGTTTTATGGATGGTGATAATAGATGGAAATAGGTAGGTATATTTCATACAGGGACTGCCACGTGTAATCCTGGTTGCTTCTTGCAGCTTCCCTTATTTCTTATGTTATGTTCTTAAGTGAAAAAAAAACACATTATATATATATATATATATATATATATATATATATATATATATATATATATATATATATATATATATATATATATATATATATATATATATATATATATATATATATATATATATATATATATATACGGTGAGTAAATATTTGGATTGAATTGCCCTGGAACGTAGTCAGCTCGAATACAATAGAAACGTTTATAATTCGCCTTGATCTTTTTTTTTTTTTCTACGATTGCTTTTCGTTTTGATTTCTGTTTTCTTGTCTTGATATTCTCGTGTAGTGTAGCTTCCTGTTTGTTTGTTTTTTTTTCATACCACTTTTCCTTGCCTTACTTATATTAATTATTTGTCATTACTCTTGTTGATCTTTTATTTTCTCTTTAATTTCCCGTTTCCCTTTTCATTGTTTTTCCTTAATCATATTCCACATTTATGAATTTCCCTTCTTCCGTTTCCACTATTCACTATGTTATTATGTATTTCTGTTGGCTTGCATATTGAAATTACCTTTTCCTTATCATTTGCTTTTCATTTCTCATCCTTTTTATTCGATTCTTCCCATTCAACTTTTTTTTCAACTTTTTTTTTTACACTGACTCCACGTGTTCTTCCAAAGAGGACAACATTTTCTGTTTCGTTACCAGCACTTTTGATAGTAATTAATGTAAACACTCCACTACCTACAAGTACCATGAAATTAGGGCCTGGTGTGGATTTTGACGGAGCGGTAATGAAGGTGGTGGTGGTGGTGGTGGTACTGTTAAGTTTGATTTAAGTCTTATTGTTCCGCTCATTCCCTCGGCTGATGCCTTTGTTATCGTTTTGGTTGTTGGTGACGCTGTTGTTTTCATTACTATTATATTTTGCTACACAAAAAAAAAAAAAAAAAATTGGAATTATTATTATTATTATTATTATTATTATTATTATTATTATTATTATTATTAGTAGTAGTAGTAGTAGTAGTAGTAGTAGTAGTAGTAGTAGTAGTACTAGTTGTAGTTGTAGTACTATTAGTAGTAGTAGTACTAGTAGTAGTAGTAGTAGGTGAACTATCAGTAGTATTTGTTCTTGTTCATCTTGTTCTTGTTCTTTTTTAGTACTACTACTACTACTACTACTACTACTACTACTACTACTACTACTTCTACTACTACTACTACTACTACTACTACTTTTGCTGTAGCTATTGAAGTTGAACATATCAATTTATAGACCAAGATATCCATTGTTGCTAATGATTCGAATATATATATATATATATATATATATATATATATATATATATATATATATATATATATATATATATATATATATATATATATATATATATATATATATATATATATATATATATATATATATATATTTATTTATTTATTTATTTATTTATTTATATATGGTAAATATTTGGAAAGAATTGCCCTCCAACGTACTCAGGTCGAATACAATAGAAACATTTAAAAATCGCCTTGGTAAATATCTAATGTCAAATCCCCGGTTGTCACTGTTCAACTCCTTATAAAAATCTTACCGCGGATATTTAGTCTTTCGGTGTGATTACATCTGTCATCTGATGAGGGTATATGTGACTGAGGAAGAAAAACAACTAATTCACAAAAAAAGAAAATGAATCACATTAAAGAGACCTTGGTGATGGCTAGGTTCCTCGGCGACTTGCTGCTGACCCCGTCACAATAATGGTATAAAGAATGGAGTCCTTGCTGGGGCAACTAACCCATCCCTATAGTCACCTAGTAAACATGTATCCCACTCAGTCATATTTAAGGAGGAGGAAACGTCTCATCTGATATCAATAATAAAAACAGGACCGTATGTAGACTAGATGTGATAGAAGTAGAAATCATCTCTTAATTACTTTCCTCTCAAATTACGTTTTTTTTTTTTTTTTTTATGGAAATGTTATTTCCCTTTTCCTGCCAGCTTCTGCAGGATCGATGGGAGCGTGGATGGAGAGGAGACGTCTGTGCTATCTTGTCTTTCATCTTTTTATATCCTGCATGAGTCTGCTCCCGGGAATTAGGTATTGTGAGGTCTAAAGCACTATTCAGGGGGTGCTGTGAACTTATCATTAAACCCAGCTGTGACCTCACTGAACGTTTCCCTTTGTGTCTCACAACACAAGGGGGTAGTCACAGCCTGCCCTCTAAAGACAACTCTCTTCCTCCACACAAAACTACAAGCACCTAATAACACACACACCCTTCACTCAAAAAATTTTAAAATCATGGCGACTCCTACACGAGCCTCGGAGTCCCCATCTGGGGAGGGGACCATAAATGTCCCCAGGTCGGACTGGCTTTCCGTCGACGACCCTAAGTGTCTTGACACCCCCCTCAACTTTTTCTTCATTAACTTCTGCAACATTCGCAGTCTAAGATCTAATTTTCAATCTGCAGAACACCACCTCTCCTCTTCTAAACCTCATCTTCTTTTCCTCACTGAAACTCAGGTGTCTGAGGCAACTGACAGTAGCCCCTTTTCTGTTCCCTCCTACTTTCTCTATCCTCATTTTCGATCCAAAGCTGGATGCTGCGTTTATGTGCGCAATGATTTAACCTGCTCTCGTGCCCACGCTCTTGAATCTTCCGAGTTTTCCACCATCTGGCTACGACTACAGAGTCATTCTCATACTAAATTTATCTGTGCTGTATACCTCTCTCCTAACTCCTCTGACTATAAGAAATTCTTTGACTAATTAACTTCCAAAGTGGAGCACATTCTGACCCTCTTCCCTTTTGCAGAGATCTCCATTCTTGGAGACTTCAATGTTCACCACCAGCTTTGGCTTTCCTCTCCCTTCACTGACCATCCTGGTGAACTAGCCTACAACTTTGCTATCCTCCATGAACTAGAGCAATTGGTGCAACACCCTACTCGTATTCCTGACCGTCTTGGAGATACGCCCAACATTCTTGACCTTTTCCTGACCTCTAATCCTTCTGCTTATGCCGTCACCCTTTCTTCTCCGTTGGGCTCCTCCGATCACAATCTCATATCTTTATCTTGTCCTATCACTCCAATCCCTCCTCAGGATCCCCCTAAGCGAAGGTGCCTCTGGCGTTTTGCCTCTGCTAGTTGGGGGGACCTGAGGAGGTATTTTGCTGATTTTCCTTGGAATGACTACTGCTTCCGTGTCAGGGAGCCGTCTTTGTGTCCTGAGCGCATAACAGAGGTGATAGTGTCTGGCATGGAGGCGTACATTCCTCACTCTTTTTCTCGTCCTAAACCTTCTAAACCTTGGTTTAACACAGCCTGTTCTCGTGCTATACATGATAGAGAGGTGGCCCACAAAAGGTACTTAAGCCTTCCTTCACCAGAATCTCACGCACTTTATATTTCTGCCCGGAACCATGCCAAGTCTGTTCTCCAACTAGCCAAAAACTCCTTCATTAACAGAAAATGTCAAAACCTTTCAAGATCTAACTCCCCTCGCGATTTCTGGCATCTAGCCAAAAATATCTCCAATAACTTTACTTCTTCTTCTTTCCCTCCTCTACTTCAACCAGATGGCACCACTGCTATCACAATTATTTCTAAAGCTGAACTCTTTGCTCAAACCTTTGCTAAAAGCTCTACCTTGGACGATTCTGGGCTTGTTCCTCCCTCTCCTCCACCCTCTGACTACTTCATGCCACGTATTAAAATTCTTCGTAATGATGTTTTCCATGCCCTCGCTGGCATAAACCCTCGGAAGGCTTATGGACCTGATGGGGTCCCTCCTATTGTTCTCCGAAACTGTGCCTCCATGCTTGCACCTTGCCTAGTCAAACTCTTTCAGCTCTGTCTGTCAACATCTACCTTTCCTTCTTGCTGGAAGTTTGCCTACATTCAACCTGTTCCTAAAAAGGGTGACCGCTCTAATCCCTCAAACTACCGTCCTATTGCTTTAATTTCCTGCTTATCTAAAGTTTTTGAATCTATCCTCAACATGAAGATTCTTAAACATCTATCACTTCACAAACTTCTATCTGATCGCCAGTATGGGTTCCGTCAAGGCCGCTCTACTGGTGATCTTCTGGCTTTCCTTACTGAGTCTTGGTCATCCTCTTTTAGAGACTTTGGTGAAACTTTTGCTGTTGCCTTGGACATATCAAAAGCCTTTGATAGAGTCTGGCACAAGGCTTTGATTTCCAAACTACCCTCCTACGGTTTCTATCCTTCTCTCTGTAACTTCATCTCAAGTTTTTTTTCTGACCGTTCTATTGCTGCTGTGGTAGACGGTCACTGTTCTTCTCTTAAATCTATTAACAGTGGTGTTCCTCAGGGTTCTGTCCTGTCACCCACTCTCTTCTTATTATTCATTAATGATCTAAACCAAACTTCTTGTCCTATCCACTCTTATGCTGATGATACCACCCTGCACTTTTCCACATCTTTTCATAGACGTCCAACCCTTCAGGAGGTAAACATATCACGCAGGGAAGCCACAGAACGCCTGACTTCTGATCTTTCTAAAATTTCTGATTGGGGCAGAGCAAACTTGGTATTGTTCAATGCCTCAAAAACTCAATTCCTCCATCTATCAACTCGACACAATCTTCCAGACAACTATCCCCTCTTCTTCAATGACACTCAACTGTCCCCCTCTTCTACACTGAACATCCTCAGTCTGTCCTTTACTTATAATCTGAACTGGAAACTTCACATCTCATCTCTAGCTAAAACAGCTTCTATGAAGTTAGGTGTTCTGAGACGTCTCCGCCAGTTTCTCTCACCCCCCCAGCTGCTAACTCTGTACAAGGGCCTTATCCGTCCATGTATGGAGTATGCTTCACATGTCTGGGGGGGTTCCACTCATACTGCTCTTCTAGACAGGGTGGAATCAAAAGCTTTTCGTCTCATCAACTCCTCTCCTCTAACTGACTGTCTTCAGCCCCTCTCTCACCGCCGCAATGTTGCATATCTAGCTGTCTTCTACCGCTATTTTCATGCCAACTGCTCTTCTGATCTTGCTAACTGCATGCCTCCCCTCCTTCCGCGGCCTCGCTGCACAAGACTTTCTTCTTTCTCTCACCCCTATTCTGTCCACCTCTCTAATGCAAGAGTTAACCAGTATTCTCAATCATTCATCCCTTTCTCTGGTAAACTCTGGAACTCCTTGCCTGCTTCTGTATTTCCACCTTCCTATGACTTGAATTCCTTCAAGAGGGAGGTTTCAAGACACTTATCCACCAATTTTTGACCACTGCTTTGAATCTTTTAAGGGACTGGCATTTCAGTGGGCATTTTTTTTATTAGATTTTTGTTGCCCTTGGCCAGTATCCTTCCTACATGAAAAAAAAAAAAAAAAATTGTAGTTCTACGGTGATAAATGATATCTCAGTGTGACCTTTGCAATATCTTCATATATTTATGAAAGCTTTTGTTACTGTGGAGTTTGGTTGAAATATTATTATTGTTTTTTTTTTCTTTTTTTTTTTAGATTTTTTTCGTTGTATTTGTCCAGCACATTTTTGTTTATGCACTAAAAAAGAAAGTGATAATTTAAATCCCGAACTTTAATTTCATATCCATAAAGAACTTTAAATTAGAGATTGAAACGAAGAAGGACTCCTTAACGTGTGGGAAGTGCCTGCCAACCTGCTATGGAGGGTGTGCTGCGTAAATCATGATTGTATAGGAGCGTGATGTAACCTGTTCACACTGATACCACTTACAGACAAGCCTTCAAGTACCTTGGTATTTCGTAGTAGTGGGTTAAATAATGTTTTGGCATATTTAGATAATCATCAGAGAGAGAGAGAGAGAGAGAGAGAGAGAGAGAGAGAGAGAGAGAGAGAGAGAGAGAGAGAGAGAGAGAGAGAGAGAGAGAGAGAGACCGGACAGGTAGGCAGGAAGGCAGACGGTCAAACAAACAGGCAGGGAGGCAAGCAAGCAAGCAAGCAAGCAAGGAGGCACACAGACTAACGGGCTGAGAAAGAGGTGGATGGACATACAAAAAAGAAAGAAAGAAAGCAGGCAGACAGACAGGGTGACAGGGAAATAGTCAGCCTAACTTGAAGAGGATAGGTAGGCAAAGAAGCAGGCAGACAGGCAGGCAGGCAAAAATAGAAGGCAAGCAAGCAGAGAAACAGACAAATAGACAGAGGGACAGATGGATGTGCGGGCAGACACAGACATGGACAAAGTAGTTTTAAATAGCGGCAGAAACTGGTATATTTCATTCTAAAGAATATATTTGCACAATTTTTTTTTTTTTTTGTAAAGCACTTTAATAAATAGTTTACCGTGTCCTGCAGCGACTACTTAACCAAAAGTCCAACTGAATTAGTCATTGGGATATTAATACAGCATAATGTTTGCATAATATAAACGTATGCCTCTTCCGTTAGTCGTATATTCTTTCGTGATAACAGTTACTGTAAGCAAAGAAAATGCATACATAGTGACCTTACTATATTTTTTTCTCTCATAGCCTCGTATTTACGGTATGCCATTTTTCAAGCACAATACGTAGTTGTAATTGATTTCCTAAAACTACTAAATATACCTGAAGACAGACCTACTGACCCATACTCGTAAATATTGTTCCACTCGTAATGTTACACCAGACACACACACGCACACAAACACACACACACACACACACACACACACACACACACACACACACACACACACACACACACACACACACACACCATTAATACAAATAGATGCAATGCAATAAAGCAGCAGAGATTGGGATGCTCATTCTTACAGAACATTATAGTGAACATGTGAGGCAGAGATAAAAAGACAAACGCAGACAGACAGATTGATTTAAAATAGTAACATGTACTTGTTATAAGCAATTCTAAGTGACCATTAATTTCCCGTTCATTCCCATTCATTGAAGCATTTCAGCGTTGAGACGCAAAGGTAGTGTAAGTGTTGAGGTAGCGGTGGTAGTGGCCCCTTCACCTCGCAGCGAGGCAGGAAGGGGAGGCGAGGGACACCAGCAGTGACTGGCCTGAAGGCGCCTTGCGTCCCGCCTCCTCTCTTGCGACCCTTGATTGCCATCATCCATCAATCGCAGTATGACTTGTGCTCCTCCTCTTCAGCCTCACTTAACTACCACCACGCTTCCCGGAGAAACCGTAACCCTATGCCATCAGAGCCGACAGAGCTGGTTGCATTAAGATCTTTAACTGTTAATATAACGGTGTTAGTATCTACGGGTTCAGGCCTAAAAGCAGAGATAATATTGATATTAGACTGAGGGAGATGGACGACAGATTTACCTTCTGTGAGCGTTTAAAAGTGAATTCTCTAACACTAGGAAAGAAATTATTGAACTCTTCGGCTGTATCACTTAGATTATAAAAAAAATATAGGCAATGTGCTTATTTTTCTGACTAGGGATAATTTCATTAATGACGTTCCATGTGGCCGAAGTGTTCCCTTTACTGCCTTTGAGATGGACTTGGTAATTATGCGCCCTAGTTTTATTATTATTATTTGTTTATTTTTTTGCAATTTTCTTGGCAATTTTGTGTCAACTTGTTTTTAATTATCTTACTGATTTTATTACCCGTTGTCATCATATCATCATTAAAATCATCTAGGATAAGGATCCTTTTATCACGCAGACATACCATCCTAAAAACATCTTGAATGTAGTCAAATGATGTGGCTAAAGCCTTAGGGTGTCGATATACACAACCAATGATGATGGCCGGCAACTTCCTGCACTGTATCTTTACCCATACATCCTCCACGTCTGTCGGTCTTGGCACATCTAGGTTAATGACAGAGGGATTGAGGGTACTATGGACATACATGCATATCCCGGCTCCTCGACCATTGTCACATCTAAAAATCAATCACAATTAGGAATTTCTACGTAACCATCTGGGGTGTTTGCTTGAAGTCATATTTCACTCATACATAAAACATCGATATTTCTATCTATTATCAATAACTTTACCTCGTCCAAACACGATAACAGTGATTGTGCATTAATGTGTTTGACAGTTAGCGAATCCTTTTTTAACTCCTTTATTTCAACAACGGCAGATGATTCCTCGCCATCATCCTATGCCATATACTGTTGACGTAAGCGGCTCTTATGACGTAAACGTTGACAGCTGCCACATAAGAGTTTGTGGTCAAATCTATAATTTCTTTGAACATGATTGAATTCGCCGCAATTGTAACACCCTGTTTTTTGTTTTTTTCTCTCACTAGCGTCTTTATTTTTTTCCCTTCTGTAACCATGCGAGTTATCACTGTACGTTTCCTGCGTTTCAAACACCGGTGTTTCTGCACTAGGTGGCTTCTGTTCCATCTGCCCACTCCTGAGGTGTAGGCGTGGGCTTGATTATAAGCTGTATAGTGTCTGCCATCCAGCATTCTCCTCAGGGTTGTATCGTGCAGACCGGGGTTGAATGCATCCTCCTCTTTGTTCCAGCCTGCCTCATGTTTTCTTGTCATTGCCCTGGCAGGTGTGTGATGAGAAGGACCGCGTGGTTTAGGAGCAGTGGGGGGCTGATGGGAAGCTTTATGGGTGGGAGACTTTCGGGTGTAAGACTTGCCTTGTTGGGTTGTTCTGCTATGAGCGCAGAGGGAAACAATTCCCGCGTAGGTTGGCGGGCCGCGGGAGACAGCACTCAGTTTGATTTTTTTCTATATGTATGTATAGTGTCGAAATAGCAAAGGCATCGTAGAAAACACTAATATCTGGAGCTTCATCACTGTGTTTCAGGGAAAATATGAGTAAATCGTGTGAGTCTTGCCGTGGTAGGAAAGACTGCTTCCTGCGGGACATTATCAAAAGAGCGTCTGGCACTGGTTTGGCAGCGGGACTAATAAAATAGGATGCCTTTGGTAATGCATATATAGGAATATTATTGCCTGCGAAACACTACGTTGGCTTTGCAATGAGGCTTTTGTATTCAGATGACCGCGGGACCTGAAATATGTAGACACAACTATACTAGGCAGGTCCTGTGAAAGGTATCACACTAAATGTATTGCTTTATCCAGACGAGTTAGCAGCACAAGCGTGAAGTAGGGTGGATCTTACAGGTGTTTGCTTTTGTTGAGATCCTTACCAAGAAGCAGTGACATCCAGAACCAACAGCAACTACGATATCTGTGTGGTCTGTGGAGCCTTTGTTGTTGTTGTTGTTTTGTTGTGTAAGACGACGTTATAGGGAACATCCTGTGTCCTCGTAGTAACCACATGAAAAGGCAGGTATCTAACTAGGAGTGGTCAGAGAATTGTTGTTGTTGTTGTTGCTGTTGTTGTTGTTGTTGTTGTTTTTATCAGAATCACCAATGGAGGAAGGTGGATGTGTTGTATTACTGAGCAACAATAAAGAAAGAAGAATAGATGAGTCAGGCCACCTTGGCGGAGATACTCAAAAGTGATTTTCATGTTTTGTGCCGTGAATACTTATTATGGCTAGACTGAAGTGGTACTTATTATTTTCTAAGTATATCCTTGCTGTTGTTTTTAGGTTTGTACCGCTGAATGTTGGGAAGCTTTTCACTTTTTATTATTTTATTTTCTTATTTGATCTTGTTATATATGTAATTGTGCTTGTTCGTTTTATTTTGTTGCAGCTGTTGTGCATATTTAACATACTTAGCGTTTCAAGTGTGTTCTGTTTTCAGTGTTGTTTTTCATGTATCCATGTGTTCTTGCTTGGAGGAATTTGACATGTTTTATTTATGACATTTCGTGTTTTTCTTCAGTATTTATTCTTTTGTTTTTTGTTCATGCGTATGTTGTAACTCATGCAGCAAAGGATTTGTGGTGGTTCTGTTTATGATGCTTCATTTTTAGCTCTTTTTAGAATAGTCAAGCTGCATCACTTTCTTATGTGGATGTTTTGATATTTTCAGGGAAGGATGGCAGGTGGTGCCGCGGTGAACACTTCCAACACGTGCTGGAGGAAAGTGCGTACCTACTTCATTACATCATGTGCACTCTGTTTTGGAACTCGATGTTAAACTTTTTTTTTTTCCATGTCAACCGAAACCTGTCTGTTGCCAGCCTTTCTCCTGTCTGCTTCTCACGAATCTATTAAGGAAAGAAAGGATATGCTTCCATGGTATCGTGTCAGTAGTATTATCCATTGAAGGATTAGTTGAAACCTTTTTCTAAAGCTTTTTTTTTTGTCTCTCATTTTTGTGCCCTCATCTCCAGCCGGACATCTAGAGCTTCATTACATTATGTTTCAGGGAAAATATGAGTAAATCGTGTGAGTCTTACCGTGGTAGGAAAGACGACCTCCTGCGGGACCTTATCAAAAGAGCGTCTGACACTGGTTTGGTAAACGACAAGATTAAAAAAAATAGGATGCGTTTGGTAATGCGTATATAGGAATGTTATTGCCAGCGAAACACTACCTTGGCTTTGCAGTGAGGCTTTTGTATTTAGATGACAGCGGGAGCTGAAATATGTAGACAAAACTATACTAGGCAGGTCCCAGTGAAATGTATCATACTAAATATATTGCTTCATCCAGACGAGTTATCAGCACAAGCATGAAGTAGGGTGGATCTCACAGGTGTTTGCATTTGTTGAAATCCTTACCAAGAAGCGGTGACATCCAGAACCAACAGCAACTACGATATCTGTGTGGTCTGTGGAGCCTTTGTTGTTGTTGTTGTTTTGTTGTGTAAGAGGTTATAGGGAACATCCTGTGTCCTCGCAGTAACCACACGAAAAGGCAGGTATATAACTAGGAGTGGTCAGAGAGTTGTTGTTGTTGTTATCAGAAACACAAACGGAGGAAGGTGGATGTGTTGTATTGCTGAGCAACAATAAAGAAAGAAGAATAGATGAGTCAGGCCACCTTGGTGGAGATACTCAAAAGGGACTTTCATGTTTTGTGCCGTGAATACTTTTTATGGCTAGACTGAAGTGGTACTTATTATTTTCTAAGCATATCCTTGCTGTTGTTTTTTTTAGGTTTTATTTTGTTGCAGCTGTTGTGCATATTTAACATTCTTAGAGTTTCAAGTGTGTTCTGTTTTCAGTGTTGTTTTTCATGTATCCATGTGTTCTTGGTTGGATGAATTTGACACGTTTTATTTATGACATTTCGTGTTTTTCTTCAGTATTTATTCTTTCGTTTTTTGTTCATGTGTATGTTGTAACTCATGCAGTAAATGATTTGTGGTAGTTCTGTTTATGATGCTTCATTTTTAGCTCTTTTTAGAATAGTCAAGCTGCATCACTTTCTTATGTGGATGTTTTGATATTTTCAGGGAAGGATGGCAGGTGGTGCCGCGGTGAACACTGCCAACACGTGCAGGAGGAAAGTGAGTACCTGCTTCATTACATCATGTGCACTCTGTTTTGGAACTCGATGTTAAACTTTTTTTTTTTTTTTCATGTCAACCGAAATCTGTCTGTTGCCAGCCTTTCTCCTTTCTGCTTCCCACGAATCTATGAAGGAAAGAAAGGATGTGCTTCCATGGTATCGTGTCAGTAGTATTATCCATTGAAGGATTAGTTCAAACCTTTTTTCCAGAGCTTTGTTTTTTTCTCCCATTTTTCTGCCTTCCCAGGGTATATATATGAAAGAAGAATGTAAATTTAGTCTATTATGTTAATTGTAACATGTATTCCAGTCTTCGTGTGCTTATTTTAGTGTATGCATAGAGAAAAGAAGGATACGAAATCATATATTTTCTATAATGGTGTCATGTTTATGGTACAAATATTTGCTTGGAGATTCAGTTGAAACTTAATATTTAGCTATCATTTTGGAGTTTAATTTTTTTTTTTCGTGTTTATCTTTTGTATGTACGAATATACGAGTGAAAAAATGGAAAGATGCAATTACAAAAAACTTTCCAGCATAACAGGAATATTCACCTGAGACTTTATTAGGTAACAAATATCAGATATTCTAATTTATTCGTTTATTTATCGTTTACTGTGTTTTATCGTTATGTAGATTAATAATATTTTGCATGTTATGATAAAGTGTCCTTGGAAAATATTACTGTAACACATTTCATTTAGTGTGGATTTGATTTCCACATAAAAAAAAAGATAAATAAATAAATGAATAAAAATAAAATGAAATAAAATAATCTTTCATTCTATGGAGAAAACATATTTACATTTTCTTTTTTCAATTGGTATTGATATTATTTTTAACTCTGATATCCCGGGAAGCGTTACTACCATGAATATTTGCGACCTAACCTAAGGTAAATTTTTAGCGTCATAACCTTTGTTGCAGCTTTATTCAAGTAAAATCAAAGAGAGGAAAGCTTGTATTGTTCTGTGAAGTGTTCTTATTTGCCTGTGTGTGTTGATTGTCACCTTGAAAAGTCAAGGTGACGTGGGCCTTGATGACTAGAGCCGGCCCACACTATTTGTCTCCCTTTTTTTAGAGGCTCGTCGTTGTAGTTTTTTGAAAATATTAGTTTCATCACGTTTTTAATTTTCCTTGTCAGCAAATGAAAGAAAATTTATGATTTTCTTTATCATTTAGTAACGTATATCTATGGAGGGATTATTCCCCTAGCGGAGCGAGGGGGCTCTATTTTTGTTACTACTGCACATCTCTACACCCCAACGCTCCCACCTGGCCCTAGAGGGTACAACGATGATTTGCCCAGGATCACCTTTTGGTGTCTATCGCATATAAAAATTTCGATTTCAGTTTCCGAAACACTTCTTGGTTAGCAACTTTTGAAGGCGTATCTTCGTCAGACTCACCTTTTTTGCTGTCTTTTGCATATTTTGATTTATCAACATGTGGGCGAAGGTTTTTGCCTGGCAACTCGCTCAACTATCGCCTCATCACTATAGAACGAGTTGGAGGGCGTAAAATGCGCGAATTATTTGCCTTAACTCACATCATGTACAGGATAGCCAGTCTTGGTTGACACCATCAGACTCAGACACTTTTTTTTTCTTTTTGTCTTGAGGGTTTAACACAGTCCTCTGATTTTGTGTTTGTCTTGTCGGATGCAGCAGCGGCGGGACCTTTTTCCTTCCTCGCGGCCAGACGACGAGGACTGGCTTTTTGCTGCTCCTCCTGACACACTCACAATTTACCGGTGAGTGACGGGGACGGAGCTGTTTTTGTATCGCAGTGTACGTCCTTACATTTTTAGGTTTACATTTAAATAAAGCCTGTCATGCTTGCCTATGTTATTCCATGTGCATGTAAGGTAAGGCTGCTTGACAAAGTGTCTGACTCACTGCAGACACTTGCTTTATGCTGTACTGTAATAAACAAGTAATTTCTCAGTGAGTCACAAAAGTGCCTCTCAATACGATGTGGTAGTGAAAAGTAGAATATGAAATAGATAGATAATAAATAAGTGAATAAATAAATAAATAAATAAATGGATGAATTAATGCATACCCTAGAGAACATTTCATACCTACTGAGCTTACCATAGCAAATACACTGATATGCTACAAAAAATGCACACAAGTATATGAAGATGGAAAAAAATGGGGCAAGTCTGTCTTGTGTTGTTATTTCTATGGTTACTGCTCTTCTGAATTTGCCATCAGCATGCGTCTCTCCTTCCCCACGCTGACGCTACAATATCTTCATTCTTTCATCCCCTTCATTGGTAAACTCTGGATTTGTCTGCCTGTTTCTGTTTTTTTCCCCTTCCTGTGACTAGTTGTTTTAAGAGTATTGAGGCACTTCCAGAAACATATTTAGATTTTTTATTATTGACTTTTTTTTTCTCTCTTTTTTTGTCTGTATGTATGGAAGCGGCAACTAAAAAAAAAAAAATTTTGTTCCTCTGTTTGCCATTCGCCAAGAAGATATGAGAGTGTGAGTATAAGTAGTGGCTATATGCAAATGTTAGAATACCATTTTATACTGACTCTAGATTAAACATGTATTGCATTGTTTACTGCAGTGTTTCAAGTTGAGCCGTCCAATATCTTTTGCATCTAATTGATTTTTGTGTTCGGCTATTTGAAATTTTTATTTCCAAATGCAGTTCCATGTTTTTAAGAATTATAAAGGGTTGGAGGAAAATAAAGCTTCCCTGAGTTGTAATAGGTGAATGTTAATAACAGTAGTAGTAATAGCAGTAGTAGTAGTAGTAGTAGTAAAGAGCAGGATTATCAGCTGGAGTGACACCAATTCAGTTTTTCTATTATTTATATTTTCTTACTATTATTCCTCACCTTGTCAATCCACGCAAGGAAAAAAAAAAAAAAAAGAAAAAAAAAGGAAACGTATAATAAAAAAGTGAGAGGCAAGACCAGCAAGTGAAACACGCCCTGCCTTCTCCATAGACTTCACGTGTTTACTGCCGCGCTTCCTGCCTCATAATTATACAGTCTTACGCTGGAGGCTCTCTCTCTCTCTCTCTCTCTCTCTCTCTCTCTCTCTCTCTCTCTCTCTCTCTCTCTCTCTCTCTCTCTCTCTCTCTCTCTCTCTCTCTCTCTCTCTCTCTATCAGTGACGTGTAGCAGTGTGGTTGTCGAGAGCATAGCAAACGGCAAAATGTACGGGGACGGGCTAGTGTTTGCATGCCCCGCGTGAGGCGTGCAGTTTGTATGTAAAAGAGGAAGGCAACTGGTCGGGCGGGGACAAGGAGGAGGTGGAGTAGGAGCAGCAGGAGGAGGAGGAGGAGGAGGAGGAGGAGGAGGAGGAGGAGGAGGAGGCGTAGCGTAGCGTGGTCTGGATGGCGTGCAGGATTATGTGACGCTCAAAGGCAGCTTCAATACACTGTGGCTCACTCTATTAGAGTGAGCCACCTGACGGGGTGCGCTCTCAGGGTGATTGCTTGTATTCTATGTAGCCTGGCGGGGCTGTGGCACTCCCTGCAGGTTATTGGCTCAGGAGGGTGAGGTAATGTCGGATGTTAGTGTGGTACTCTGCTGTGGGTGATGAGTTGTGTTTGTAATGATACAGCGCCTAAAGTTTGTTAAAGTAATGCAGGTTGTAGAGCATAAATACAGTGACATCATCACCACTATAGTCTCTCCCTTTACGCTGTGACGGAATGATGTAGTTGTGGTGATGTAGTCTGGGATAATGGTGTACACTAGAGAAAATAAATAAAAATCCCAGTAATATCAACAGTTCCATTCTCGTGAAAGGTTCAGTGTTCTTCCATTGTTGTTTATTTTCAGCTTTTCCACTTTATGTTCACTTAACTTGACAAGTGTGTTCCACGTGTGTCCCTAGGCGAAAAAAAAAAAAAAAAAACGTACCATTTTATACGCCTTTTTCATATCTTGCTTTATACAAAACTTTTTTTTAACGATGTTCTCTGTAAAACACTAGTCTTTTTTTGTCTGCCTTCTTTTTGTTATTATATGTTTCTAGCTACAAGGAAGTTTGTCCAGAAAGGAAAAGAAAAAAATATCATACTGTTGTTATATTCCTATTTCATATCCTCACACAGAGAACAATTTTTAACAATAAATAGGGGTAAACTTTAGCCTCACCTCCTCCGTCTCCTTTTAATTTGTCTGTAGAAAGGAAAAAATCTAAGTTCTTTTCCATATTTTCATTCATATAGACCATTTTTTTTTTTTTTTTTTGCCTTCAATAATGTATAGGATTAAAACATAGCCTCACTTCTTCTATCTCCTTTTTGCTGTGATATGTTTTGACCCTACACGCTGGTATGGTCCGCCTGCCCCCCTTGCCCGCCCCCTTCCCCCTGACAGACCCGCGTGTGGCCGTGGAGTGTGGCTCCCCAAATGGTCATCCAGTATTGCTCTTAAAAATGATCCCGTATGCGTCTACAGAATGGTTGCTTAAAGTGTGTTGCTGGGTTGGGGGGGTGGGGGGAAGGGGACTGATGTGGTTCTCTGGCCTAGAACGCTCTCTCTCTCTCTCTCTCTCTCTCTCTCTCTCTCTCTCTCTCTCTCTCTCTCTCTCTCTCTCTCTCTCTCTCTCTCTCTCTCTCTCTCTCTCTCTCTCTCTCTCTGTCTTAGCTCGAATCTTGATTTCACTGGGTGGTTTAAGAACATATTCACGTGTTATTCATGAGCCATCACTTACTGCACCACCCGCGGCAGCAGCAGCAGCAGGAGGAGGAGGAGGAGGAGGAGGAGGAGGAGGAGGAGGAGGAGGAGGAGGAAAGAATACAAAGGAATACAAAGGAATGCAACGGAAGACCAAACCTTGAGGTATTGACGAGGCTGTTTGGATAATTATTCTACATTAACTATTATTGGGAGATACAGGATAGTACAGAAGGTTCCTCCCCACCAATCCCTCCAGCAGAAGCTGACAAGATACAGGAATTGATTCCACTCTCTCCCTTAATCCCTCCCGACGCCGCCCTTCCTCCCAGTCGGAAGCTTTCATCCTGCTGATAGGTAGTAAAGCCTGTGTGAAGAAGTGAGTGCTTCACCAGCTTTTTCAATGACATAATTTGATTGATGTCTATGTTGAGAGTGGACGTGAATTACGAATAAAGCAATCCGTGGTTCTCTGGGCTGAGTCATTCTCGTGCTGCAGGATGGACAGGTGTAATGTTGTGTTGTTGTTATTGTTGTTGGTGATGGTGGTGGTGGTGCAGCACAGGGGAGGGTTCCAGGAGGCGGCTCCAGACACAAGGAATGCCCGCCTCTGTAAAGTTCTCTGATCTCACCTACTGCTATTTGCACTCCACGACATACTCCCACAAGTCAACAATTATCTAATTATCACTGTGGGAATGAACGCTCACATTAGAATCAGCAGCAGTTTTTTTTATTGAATATTTGGTGCTGCATGAACACAGGAGGGGAAATCATGTGTTGAAATATATTTTGTTTACCGTTGGGGTTTCATGGCGTAGTGACAGTCTTGGGAATCCAGTGTGTGTGGGATGCCAGCGGTCATATCCCATAGAAAATACAATAAATGAATAACATGATGAAAATAATTCACATGATAATTCTTTAGTACATACTGGCGTGAACATTAGATGGGGAAATAGACCAACTTTACAAAGAAAATGGGGAAGATGAGGAAATAGACCAACTTTAAAAAAAAGGAAAAAGGCCCTCGTGGCCCAGTGGGTAGAGTGATGCACTTGGAGTTTGGCGTGAGGGAAGTGAGGGGCGCGCAGGTTCGAACCCCCCTCTCGGAACTCACAAAAACCTTCAAAGAGCATCCCTCCATCACCATGTGTGCCTCAAACACACAGGTACGGTGATGGAGCTGCCCACGGGGAGGAGGGGAGGTGAGTGCGCAGCACCTCCCTACCCCTCCCCAGGGGAGGAAGGCACCGCCTTACCGCCCCCGGGAGAGCAAGGGAGGTGAGTGCACAGCGCTTCCCTTCTCTCCCCTACCTAACCCTGGCAAGTCTACGGGCTACCAGGCAAAAATTAATAAAAAAAAAAATAAATAAAATAAAAAAAAATAAAGGTGAGTGCATAGCACTTCTCTTCACCTAACAGGAAAAAAATAAATGAAAAATAAAGGTAAGTGCATAGCACTCACCTACCACGAAAAAAAAATAAATAAATAAATAAAAAAATAGAAAAAAAAATAAATAAAATAAAAATAAATAAAAACCACCGTACCACTTCGGACCTCGGGAGAGCACTTCCCTTCTCTCCCTAAGTCTACGGACTACCACACCAAAAAAGAATAAAATATATATATAAGTATAAAGAAAAAAAAAAACAATAAAATAAATAAAAAAAATAAATAAATAAATAAAATGAGTCTGGTAATCAACAATAAATAATAAAAATAAATCAATACCAACCTGACTGACCCTGACTACTCCAAAGACCACCACCCCACCTGGGAAGCACGGGAGGTGAGTGTGCAGCACCTCCCTACCCTTCCCTGTCTCCTAGTTTGACTTTGACCAACAATCTGACTCATCCTAGCAACTCCAACTGTTCAGACCACCACCAGTATTCCCCACCCTAGCAACTGATCCTGGCAAGGTGAGTGCGTAGCACTTCCCGTGACTCATCCTGGCAAATTCTAAAGACTCATCATCCTGACTGACCTTGGGAAGCACGGGAGGTGAGTGTGCAGCACCTCCCTACCCTTCCCTGTCTCCCAGTTTGACTTCGACCACCAATCTGACTCATCCTACCTACTCCAAAGAGCAACTCCAACTGTACAGACCACCACCACCACCCCGCTGATCTTGGCAAGGTGAGTGCGTCGCACTTCGCTGGACTGACCCTGACTGACTAACCCTGGCAACTGACTGGCCTTGGGGAGCATGGGAGGTGAGTGTGCAGCACCTCCCTACCCTTCCCAGTCTCCCAGTTTGACTTTGACCACCAACCTGACAACTGTACAGACTATCACCACTACCCCTCTGAGGGTGAGTGCGTAGCACTTCCCTTGACTGACCCTGACTGATTGGCCCCTGGCAGCTCAAAAAACAACCAACCTGACTGACTTACGGATATGTAATCACCAAACTGACTGGCCCTGAAGAGCATGGGAGGTGAGTGTGCAGCACCTCCCAACACTTCCCAATCTCCCAGTTTGACCTGATTCATCCTGGCAACTTCTAAGAGCAACTCCAAATGTACAGACCACCTGTACCTCCTATTCTCTGACCCACTCTGATCGTGATGGTGGTAGCTTCCCTACCACCAGCCTGACTGACCCTGGCAACTCTAAAAACAACCAATCTGACTGACTTACAAATCTTACTATAATCTGGCAACAGACCACCAAACTGACTGACCCTGGGGAGCATGGGAGGTGAGTGTGCAGCACCTTTCTACCCTTCCCAGTCTCCCAGTTTGACTTCCACTATCAACTCCAAATGTACCACCACCACCACCCCTCTAATGTTGGCATGGTGAGTGCGTAGCACTTCCCTTGACTGACTAGACCTGACTGACTGACCATGGCAACTCCAAAAACAACCAACCTGACAAATGTAACCTGGGGAGCATGGGAGGTGAGTGTGCAGCACCTCCCTACCCTTCCCAGTCTTCCACCAACCTAACTTGAATTATGACTGGGTAGCAGGGGAGGTGAGTGTGCAGTACCTCCTACTTTCCCCACTCTGACTACCCTACCACCAACTCAGACCACCAAACTGACTGTCTTAGAAGAACAAGAACAGGAAGCAACGCCATCAGAGGAAGAAGAAGCAGCAGCAGCAGCAGCATTACCTCCATCAGAGGATGAAAACAAGAAAAAGAAGCAGAGAAAAAGAACTACCATCACTTTTCTCAGAGGAAGAAGCAGCAGCGTCACCGCCATTGGAGGAAGAAACATATATATGTAAACTATGACTGGTCAAATCTCCGTTGGCGCCAGACAAAGTTTAGAGAAAGAAAAAAAAAGTTCCAGGGGTCCATGTAAGGAAAGTACGCTAACTCAGTTAGGGGACTGACTGTGAAAGTGCCAGGAAAGGCTGCTGCTTCAGATATCCACACTTCAACAATGCATGCGAGAATGTTGCTGTATTAGTTCTCTTTTTCCTTCTTCTTTTTCTTCTCCTGCAGAAGACTGTCTTATTATTCCGTATTTTTTTTCTGATAATATATTCAGTGTTTTTTTTTTTTTCAATTTTTGCAGCACTTTCACCTTTTCTAAATCCATCCACCCTTTAAATTAAATAAATTTAATACATTTATGTACCCTTGAGCCTTGGACAACTGATTACAAAAGAATTACATGAATATCTGACATTTTTCTGTAGTCTTAAGACGCCACATCTCAAACACATGAGGCGCGGGTTGCGTTTGAGTGTACTGTAATATACCAATATAATACATGAATTTGTAATACTTTAATCACAATTTATATCTTTTCATACTAAGCAGTATGGCAACTTACTTCTTCTTCCTCATGACACAGGTCATGTCATGTACACTTCCATGTAGCCAACAATTCTGGGTAACCTTTGAAAAATATCATGCATCCTGGTGTGCACCATGCAACCAGGCTGACTTAACCTACGCCTCTGTAACCTGGACACTTGAACAACTATAAATGCATTTTCTCTATCTTAGCTCCTGCAGGGCCGAGGTGGACAGGTGTTTGTCCAGGATGCCTCGTGTTACTTCTCACCGCGTGTTTTATCTGTTGGAGATTATTACACTAAATATGCTGCTGCTCCTGCTGCTGCTGCTGCTGCTGCTGGTGCTGCTGTTGCCGTCGCTGATCTTGCTGCTCTTGTTGGTATTGCTGCTTTTCCTTCCTTCCACAACAACAACAACAACAACAAAAGGAGCAACTACTACTACTACTACTAGTTCTACTACTACTACTACTAGTACTGCTACTACTACTACTACTACTATTACTACTACTACTGCTACTACTACTACTACTGCTGCTGCTACTACTACTACTATTAATACTATTATTATTATTATTATTATTATTATTATTATTTTTAGTAGTAGTAGTAGTAGTAGTAGTAGTAGTAGTAGTAGTAGTAGGAGTAGTAGTAGTAGTAGTAGTAGTACTACTACTACTACTACTACTACTACTACTACTACTACTACTACTACTACTACTACTACTTCTACTACTACTACTACTACTACTGTAGTGCTGAGAAATTAATTATGTATATTTCTACTTTTTTCCTAGGCTAGGGCCCATGTAGTGTGCGGGGGTGACCAGAATCTCAGTACCATGTGACTAACCCCTCCCCTTCCCCTCCTCTCCTCAGTGTCCTTTTGTCCTTGCTTTCCCCCCCCCCCTCTCAGCGTCACTGTGTTGACCACTTCTATAACAAATTTACCCCGTGAATAAACGTAATTTCTCCTGCTTGGCCAGGTTATAGAGGCGAATTTTTCACCTAATCCCAGAGAATGGGGAGCCCTTAATATGATAAAATTAATTCTATAATGGTAAGGTCTTAAACCAGCCCAAACAAATCCCAGATAATTACGCCGCGCCAATGAGGTTGACGAATCTGATAAGTCTTCTTTGCTTCGCTGCCCTGTCACCCCTGTTGCTACGCAAGCCGGGAAGAGATACCAGACTTTGACTAATTCCCCAATTGATTTCAAAAGTCCATTGAATTAAACTTCTTAAAGTAACAACTATAAAGTAAACAGTAACTTAATTATTCATATTTTTCATCCCTGAACTCACAACCTAGTCGCCCCCCCCCCCACTAAAAACAAAATTATAACTTAATAAATTTCCCCATTGGAAACCTTTATCCTTAGTTTCCCGCCGATTTCCTCACAAGCAAAGCCAGTCTCTCTCGGATTCTCCTCAGGTGAGCATGCAGTCTGATAGTCTCCCCCTCCATTCCTGTAATATTAAGTAAGTGTTTATTTAACAATAATTTTACTAAAGCCAGTCTCTCTCGGATTCTCCTCAGACCCTCTTGGATTCCCCTCAGATATTCCTGTTGATAAACTGTTTCTGAGTGGATAGATATTCGCATTTTTTCGTTCTTTTTTTGTTGGTTTTCTCCACGGGACTAGTGAAACCACCTGGTTCGAGATCACCGTGTGAGACTGTCCTCAGGTATATACATACTTTTTGGATATATATTTGTTATTTATTTATTTATTCTCTGGTCTCCCCCACAACTCAGTAGTCGCGAAAATATCTCCATCGTAGTTTTTATGTAATTGAAGAATACGCTACCATTTATTTTGTATTTCTGAATTATGTAACTGAAGAGTACGCTATCATTTATTTTGTATTTCTGAATTATGTAACTGAAGAGTACGCTACCATTTATTTTGTATTTCTGAATTGCTTTCTTTTTATTATTATTATTTCGGATTATTCCATTATTTATTAAAAATCATAAAAGTGTCAGTATTTGTATTTCTCTTAATCCAGTGATAGGATTTGTAATTATCGTCTGCCACAAGGGAACATCACACCCCTTAGAGGGCACTAAACTGGTGAGCAGCGGTGGCATTTATTTCGCGACTGACCGAAAGAGGTGGAGACTGGAAATAAGTGTAAATGTTGAAGGTGGCACTTGTAGGGCATAGCCAGATTCCCCGGCATCTAGAGGTAACAAATGTGCAAATTAGGATATTCAGAGCCCCTGGAGCAAAGGCTAGGACTTTCTTTGAGGATGATCGGTTAAATCGAGTACTCGAGTGGCAACATGACTTGACCATCTTGTGGATAGGCAGCAACGACATAGAAACATCTACCAATCCCGCTAGGATTTTCTCCGATGTTAAGAACATCATCAAAGAAATCACTGCCAAATGCCAATCACTAGTGCATGTCTGCCAAATTGAACCCAGGACCAACCCTAGGGGAATATCAGTGGAGAAATATAAGAAATTCCAAGTAGGAATCAATAATAGAGTAAAGAGAGCCCTGAAGACCCCAAACATTCATTTTAATAATATTCAATTTGTACAAGAACTGAGCGAGGATGGTGTTCACTGGGACGAGAGAGGCCAAGCTCAAGTAATCAGTAAGATCAAAAGAGTTATTGAAGGTCACAGTAGCAATAGAGAGGCAGTGGAGTAGAACACATTGTCCTGGAAGAAGAAAACCTGAGCGCATACTGTGTATCGCAGGTCACCTAACAATCACCCTGAGATATTGTGTTCTACACCCAGTACGTTAAACTTCCATGTGAGCAAAGATGACTGATAATGTTCGCCTCCCAAGGGGTGGATTAGACCCGTGGCAGGACTTAATGGATCATAACACCAGAGAGAGCCTGGGAGCAGTTAAACATGAAAGTAAAGGGAAAGACTTGAACACTTTAGAACAGGAAGTAGAGGAACTAAAGCAAATCTTAAATCAACAAAATCAGGTAATTGGGCGTTTGGCTAACATCCCTAATTTACACAGAGCACCTAGCACTCCCACCAAACCCCGAGATATCCCAATTCTTGAACTCCACCACCTACAAGGTCTTGACTCAACTACCCAATTGCAAATTTTCATTGAACTGGTGGAGCAAAGTAGCAATGAGGACACCCGCAAAGTGCAAATTGCAAAGAGTAGGGTCAGCAGCGAGCTCGCGGCTCTCATACATAACCATCAAACCTTACATCATTGTCACACCTGGAATAGTATTAAACAATTGCTTCTATCACAATTCTCCCAAGAGGTTAACTTTGACAGGGCGTGGAGAGACATAGACGCACAGACATATGATTGGGTAGAATCTCCCCAAGCATTTGCCAACAAATTCACTTGCAAATATGCCACTCTAGAGACGAGCTTTCCAGGAGAGAAACTCCCTAAATGTAAGAAAATTATCAAAAGAAAGTTGTGGCAGGGCTTAACCCAAGAAGCAAAGGCTAGACTAGAAGGTTTCCTGGATGAGGATTATCCTCTTGATAAATTTATTGACAGGGTAGAACATGAGCGCCAACTGCTCGAGGCTGCCCATACTTCCCCCATTGCTAGAATTAAACCTGAACTGGAAAAATCTAATTCAAAACTCATTGGTAGCCCTGACCCAATAACTCAAAATCCCCCAGACCTAACAAATGCAACATCCAAGGAATCAAAGGAAATTTGGGAACTTAAGCAGCAGATTAAAAGTCTCACTGATCAAGTAGGAAGGTTGAGAACCTCCCCCTCTCCAACACAACCCGCTAAATATTGCTCACACTGTCGAACCCATAGTCACACGCTGAGAGAGTGCTGGAGAAAACCTGCCCGTGGATCATGCTTTGACTGTAGACAGCATGGGTGCTGGAGAGGAAATAAAAACTGCCCCGGAAAACCAAATCAGAATATATGACTCACCCAGGGATTCACATCCCCCGCTATCAATCTCATAGTTAACAAGAAAATTCTTAAAGCTGTCATTGACACTGGTAGCGGCTATACTTTAATCACAGAGGCTGCGGTAGAGAAATTAGAAGGAACTATATCACAAAGGCGAGCAGTACCTATACTACAAGGGGTAACTGGTTCACCCTTACGAATCTTGGGGATGACCTTACTAGAGATAGGAGTAGGTGAAGAGACTATACACAAACAATGGTGCCCTGTAGTCCCGAATAGCTACCTTGACGCTGACGTCTTACTCGGGACAGACATACTTTCACAAGCTCCTTTTCAATGGAATGGTAAGACAAATACAGTAAAGTGGGGTAAAACCACATACCTTGTTAATCATATCAAAAGGCAGAAAGGCAAGGTGGAACGAGTTCACGAGGTACCTATTCTTCCTACCACTCCCAGTCAAACAGAACACATCCGTCTAACTCATACCATCAAACTCGATCCCTACCGAGCTCAGTTTCTTCCTATCTCGGTGAAAGAAAACCCAGGAGAAACTTTGTTAATCCAGCCTCAGCCATGTTTAACGCCTAATCATCACCCCTTGATTGTGACAGTAGATGAGAATAAAAAGGTCCCCCTCCCATTTATTAATGATACTAAGGGCCGGAAAACAATCAAACCAGGAACCCTATTAGGCACTTTTGAAAACATCTCCTCCCCGATGATCAGAGTCATCCACCAAAAGCAAGCCACTCCTTCCCTAGAAATCCACAATGATCTGTTGCCACACAACGACCAAACAAGGTGTCAGGAATCAAAGAGTAGGCCACAAAGACTCGAGGAGTTGATAAGACAACAGAAATGGAGTAACCTTACTAGAGAGCAGAAAACAATCTTAAAAAATATCATTCTCAATCACCATGATTTATTCATAGTAGACAAAAACGAACTTGGATTAATGAAAGGGCCTCCTGCTAAAATTAATATCTCTAATCCAGAGCCTAGTCGTGGTCCTAGGTACCGATACCCTGAGGAAGCAAAAACCCTGATATCAAACATGTTAACAGATATGGAGAACAGAGATATTATTGAAAAATCTACATCTGCATGGCTCTCTCCTATAGTATTAGTCAATAAACCGGATGGAAGTAAAAGAATGTGCCTTGACTACCGACATGTCAACAAACACCTAACTACTGATATTTACCCGCTTCCCCGCCTAAAAGAATTAGTTGAACAAGCAGCTGGCCATCAGTTCTATGCCACGCTAGATATGAGGGAGGCTTATTTTCAAATTCTATTGGAGGAAGGTAGCAGAGACCTCACAGCCTTCAGTGATGGGGTGACTCTCTATAGGTTTAAAAGGCTACCTTTTGGATTAAGCTGTTCTCCAGCTATCTTTACTAGACATATGGCCTCATTGTTAGCTCCTCTCGTGAAGAAGGGTTGGATGAAAAATTACTTAGACGACCTAATCATTTGGGCTTCAGACTTCACCACACTCAGCGAAAGACTCAGTGAAACTTTCGCTTTACTTAAAGAAAACGGAGTCAAGCTTAACTTATCTAAATGCGAAATGGCAAAGACTGAAGTTACGTTTCTTGGTCATAAAATTTCACAAGAAGGTAGTCAACCCGACCCAAAGAATGTAGAGGCAGTATTGGAAATGAAACCGCCCACTAAGGTCAAGGAAGTGAGACGATTTTTAGGTATGGCAGGATTTTATAGGAAACACATCAGTAATTTCGCTCAAATAGCCACTCCACTTACCAACCTAACGAAAAAAGATCAACCTTTCCTTTGGACAGACAAGTGTCAGGAGGCATTCGATACCTTAAAAAGATCTCTTGCCCAGGCCCCTATACTAGCGAGAGCGCAAAGTAACCAGCCGTTCATGTTAACAACTGATGCCAGTAATACCCACATAGGAGGCGTCTTAAGTCAAACTCAGGAGGATGGGTCCGTCAGACCTTTGGGCTATTTTTCAAAAAAATTAAACTCCACTGAGAATAGGTACTCAGCTACAGATAAAGAAGCCTTGGCAGTACTTCTCTCTTGTAGACACTTCCATCATTATTTGTGGGGAACTAGCTTCACTATATTCACAGATCATCAGCCCCTTACTAGTATATTCAAAAGAAAGACCAAATCTGCCAGGATGAACCGCTGGATACTAGAGATGAGAGAATACCAGTACAACATCCAATATGTGAAGGGAAAGTATAACTACGTGGCCGATCAGCTCTCTCGCCCAGTGAGGATCATTCAGCGATGTCCTACTCCAAACTATTTAGGCCTGACTTTAGAACAAATCAAGATTCAACAAAGGGAAGAAATTAAGTGGAGAGACATGATAGAGTATCTGGAAGGAGGGTCTATACCTACCAAAAAGTATCATAAGAGTATATTGCACCAGTTCACTATAATTGATGAGTTGCTGTACTACGCTAAGGAAAACATTGATGGCAGCATTCATTATTCATTGGTAGTTCCTCAGGTTCTGATTCCTAAAGCTTTAGAACATGCACATGAGCTTTCTGGCCACCTGGGTCAGAAAAAGACAATTAAAAAGGCCGAAGAATTGTTTTACTGGTGTAATCTCAAGTTTGACGTAACCCAGTACGTAAAGAATTGCCTTACCTGTCAAAGATTTAAAACCTCTCCAGGGTTACAGCAGCCTTATCAGGAATTACCTTCAGTAGAGAAGCCCTTAGATAGGATAGGTATAGACCTGACGGATATGATTGCAGGCAGTGGTGGCTACCGATATGTGTTGACTATCGTAGATCACTTTAGCCGATTTGTGAAGTTCTATCCACTCAAAAAACAAACTATCAGAGGGAATTGTAGAGGCGCTGCAGCAGTACATTACCGACTTCGGGACTCCTCACTCCATCGTCCTGGACAACGGGGGCGAGTTCACCTCCCAGATCTTCCAACAATTCTGCCAGCAACACCTCATCACCCTCTGTTACACCACTCCCTACCACCCGCAAGGGAACGCCATCACCGAACGACTCCATCGCACGCTCAAATCCATCTTGGCTTCCATGTGCCGAGGTTACCCGCTACGGTGGCCTCGCCTACTCCCTGTGTGTCAGGCCACTATGAATGCCGCCGTCCATACCAGTATCGCCCAACAACCTTTCTTCGCGTTTTTCTCCCGGCATGCGCCCCGAGTGGTGGGTGCCAGGCTACCCGCAGTTGATGGTGACGAGCAAGACGTGGATGTGGTCCGCCGGCTGATCCGGGAAACACACGAGAAAATGACTCGGAAATACCGTAATGCGGCCAACAGGAAACGCAAGGAGCAGAAGGTAGACATTGGGGCGTTGGTGTGGGTGAAGCGAGAAACTACAGAGTCAGGAGTGTGTAAGAAACTGTGTGTTCGTTGGGACGGCCCATATAAGGTGGTGGAAGTTTTAAGAGGAGGCGGTGGTTATGTGGTGAAAGACCCTTTCTCGGGAAAGATGGTGCAAAGAGCGGCAGAAAAGATCAAACAGTTTCACAGTGAGGAAGAGTACGTAGTTGCAGCTCAAGACACAGTGTTCCAACCTGATATAGAAACTGAAGTGTTACCGCCTAGAGTGCGTAACCGTCCCAGACGCTATATTGAGGAATGTTAATGTCGCTGGAAAGACGGTATAGAAAAGAGCAGAGTGCTTGGGGTAAATAGAGTCCCCCCCCTTACTTTTGCATGGTCTGGCTGGACTGGTTGTAATGAATCGTGGTATGACGGGTATGGGTACTATGTGAGAGGTGATGTAAGAATTTGAGAAGGAATAAGGAACCACTTTAATTCGCAGACTACTACTGCACTCGACAATCCGTTCGGGCCATTCTGTGGTGGATTACTTCAGGACGTGGCGAGCGCTTCGCGTAATCATCTATAGTATCTCGTGGTATGAGTGAATGTGTGGATGAGTAAATGACTGTCCGAGTGGAAGGAACCGAGTACTGGGGTGGCCGAATCTCGTTTCAGAGAGTGACGGAGTGACTTAAGGTTAAGTCCTCACACCACAGGAGGTCAAGAGGCTGGTTGGGGTGGAATTTCTTTTCTTTTTCCTTGAGATGAGAGAAAGAGCCGAGTTATGTCTCCAAGGGACATTGTGGTGATATGGCCCACAAGCCATTGTATGGGAGAGAATGTCAGAGTTATTTCCCGACAGAGATCACGTGCAGTTCGTCAGCCTGGCTTGGTTATGTGGTGGTGAGGGGAGTTTCTAATTACTCGGATGTGAAGGTGTTATTTTATTTTTTTTGGTAAGGAGAAAAGAGAGAGGTGAAAAATTCTAGAACGGATGAAAGGCTCGTGTAGTGCTGAGAAATTAATTATGTATATTTCTACTTTTTTCCTAGGCTAGGGCCCATGTAGTGTGCGGGGGTGACCAGAATCTCAGTACCATGTGACTAACCCCTCCCCTTCCCCTCCTCTCCTCAGTGTCCTTTTGTCCTTGCTTTCCCCCCCCCCTCTCAGCGTCACTGTGTTGACCACTTCTATAACAAATTTACCCTGTGAATAAACGTAATTTCTCCTGCTTGGCCAGGTTATAGAGGCGAATTTTTCACCTAATCCCAGAGAATGGGGAGCCCTTAATATGATAAAATTAATTCTATAATGGTAAGGTCTTAAACCAGCCCAAACAAATCCCAGATAATTACGCCGCGCCAATGAGGTTGACGAATCTGATAAGTCTTCTTTGCTTCGCTGCCCTGTCACCCCTGTTGCTACGCAAGCCGGGAAGAGATACCAGACTTTGACTAATTCCCCAATTGATTTCAAAAGTCCATTGAATTAAACTTCTTAAAGTAACAACTATAAAGTAAACAGTAACTTAATTATTCATATTTTTCATCCCTGAACTCACAACCTAGTCGCCCCCCCCCCCACTAAAAACAAAATTATAACTTAATAAATTTCCCCATTGGAAACCTTTATCCTTAGTTTCCCGCCGATTTCCTCACAAGCAAAGCCAGTCTCTCTCGGATTCTCCTCAGGTGAGCATGCAGTCTGATAGTCTCCCCCTCCATTCCTGTAATATTAAGTAAGTGTTTATTTAACAATAATTTTACTAAAGCCAGTCTCTCTCGGATTCTCCTCAGACCCTCTTGGATTCCCCTCAGATATTCCTGTTGATAAACTGTTTCTGAGTGGATAGATATTCGCATTTTTTCGTTCTTTTTTTGTTGGTTTTCTCCACGGGACTAGTGAAACCACCTGGTTCGAGATCACCGTGTGAGACTGTCCTCAGGTATATACATACTTTTTGGATATATATTTGTTATTTATTTATTTATTCTCTGGTCTCCCCCACATTATTATTATTATTATTATATGTTTATTGACCACAGCAACAATGTACAAATAGAAATCTGATTAATAAATATTAATTTTTAAGACAATTCACAACCACTGTAGTCCATAAAAATAACTAATAGTAAAAGAAAACTAAAATTAGAACTAAAAACTAAAACAGAAGCATTAAACTAATGTAGATAAAACTGTAAAACGTACACTGATCTCAAATCTTAAACAATATTAAAGATGAAATCTAATACAACTAACACGATAAAAAAAAAAAAAAAAAAAAAAAAAAAAACTCAGTAGTCGCGAAAATATCTCCATCGTAGTTTTTATGTAATTGAAGAATACGCTACCATTTATTTTGTATTTCTGAATTATGTAACTGAAGAGTACGCTATCATTTATTTTGTATTTCTGAATTATGTAACTGAAGAGTACGCTACCATTTATTTTGTATTTCTGAATTGCTTTCTTTTTATTATTATTATTTCGGATTATTCCATTATTTATTAAAAATCATAAAAGTGTCAGTATTTGTATTTCTCTTAATCCAGTGATAGGATTTGTAATTATCGTCTGCCACAAGGGAACATCACACCCCTTAGAGGGCACTAAACTACTACTACTACTACTACTACTACTAGTACTACTACTACTACTACTACTACTACTACTACTACTACTACTACTACTACTACTACTACTACTACTACTACTTTTATTGCTACTACTACTACTACAACTACCTACTACTACTACTACTACTACTACTACTACTACTACTACTACTACTACTACTACTACTACTACTAGTGCTACTGCTACTGCTAGTACTACTAATGAACGGACATGTTTAGTGAGCAGTGACCTGACGCTAATATAGCTGGCTAGTGTAGACATGGCGCCTTGTGTTGCTGAGTCGTCTGGTTGTGTTAGTTCTCCTGTTTTCGAGGCCTTCGTTGCGAAGGTCTCAGAGGTGGAGGCTGAGTTCCATCGAAGGATCTCGGAGGTGCAAGCTGAGTTTCGTGGGAGGATCTCAGACCTGCAGGCTGAGTTCTGTGAGAGGATCTCAGCACCTGAGGGATGGTCGTGCCCCCACCGTCACCTTACTTAATGAGGCGACGGAGGAGCAGTGTGTGTAGGGGAGCCAAGAGGGTGAAGGTCCTCAAGGCGCGGAGACGAAGAATCCCTTCAGTGTGCTGGAGGAAGGGAAGGAGATGGAGGTGGACATGGCGGGAAGAGACAAGAAGGGGCAGATGCAGCTACCCTGCCCCAAGGTAGAGTGCTTGTGTTTGGTGATAGTCGGGTTAGGCACTTAGATAGTGCGTTCTGTGCTAGGGATAGGAAGCGTAGGTCGAGGGTGTGTTTGGCGGGGGCCGGGATAGGGAAGGTAGCTGATAAGCTAGACACGTGCTTAGAAAAAGATGGGACCAAGCCCATTGTTTTTCTCAGTGCGGGAGGGAATGACCTTGGTAAGTTCAGGAGTGAGGAGCTTATCGGGAGGTTTCGACAGGCTTTGGACAGGATTAGGGTGCTGAGTGGCTGTCCAGGGCTATTACAGTGAATCGCAGGCTAGCGAATCATTGTAAGAGTAATGGATGGACGTTCATTGACAACTGGGACCTTTTCTATGGTAGGGACACCTTGTACGTCAGGGATGGAGTGCATTTGTCACGCCAGGGTGTTCATGTTTTGGCAGAAACACTCGAGCGGGAGGTAACTGCACTCCAGCGCTTTTTTCGTTAGTCGTTAGTTATATATATATATATATATATATATATATATATATATATATATATATATATATATATATATATATATATATATATATATATATATATATATATATATATATATATATATATATATATATATATATATATATATGGTGAGTAAATATTTGGATTGAATTGCCCTGGAACGTAGTCAGCTCGAATACAATAGAAACGTTTAAAATTCGCCTTGATCTTTTTTTTTTTTTTTCTACGATTGCTTTTTGTTTTGCTTTCTGTTTTGTTGTCTTTATATTCTCGTGTAGTGTAGCTTCCTGTTTGTTTATTTTTTCATACCACTTTTCCTTGCCTTACTTATATTAATTATCTGTCATTACTCTTGTTGATCTTTTATTTTCTCTTTAATTTCCCGTTTCCCTTGTCATTGTTTTTCCTTAATTATATTCCACATTTATGAATTTCCCTTCTTCCGTTTCCACTATTCACTATGTTATTATGTATATCTGTTGGCTTGCATATTGAAATTACCTTTTCCTTATCATTTACTTTTCATTACTTATCTTTTTTAATCGATTCTTCCCATTCACTTTTTTTTTTTGTTTTTACACTGACTCCACGTGTTCTTCCAAAGAGGACAACATTTTCTGTTTCGTTACCAGCACTTTTGATAGTAATTAATGTAAACATTCCACTACCTACAAGTACCATGAAATCAGGGCCTGGTGTGGATTTTGACGCAGCGGTGATGAAGGTGGTGGTGGTGGTGGTTGTACTGTTAAGTTTCATTTTAGTCTTATCGTTCCGCTCATTCCCTCGGCTGATGCCTTTGTTATCGTTGTGGTTGTTGGTGACGCTGTTGTTTTCATTACTATTATACTTTGCTACACACACACACAAAAAAAAAATAGGTAGTAGTAGTAGTAGTAGTAATAGTAGTAGTAATAGTACTAGTAGTAGTAGTAGTACTAGTAGTAGTTGTAGTACTAGTAGTAGTAGTAGTAGTAGTAATAGTATTAGGTGAACTATCAGTAGTATTTGTTCTTATCATCTTGTTCTTGTTCTTTTTTACTACTACTACTACTACTACTACTACTACTACTGGTGCTGTTGCTTTTGCTGTAGCTAGTGAAGTTGAACATACCAATGTATAGACCAAGATAACCATTGTTGCTAATGATTCGTTAATATATATATGTATGTATGTATGTATCTGTATATATATATATATATATATATATATATATATATATATATATATATATATATATATATATATATATATATATATATATATATATATATATATATGGTGAGTAAATATTTGGAAAGAATTGCCCTCCAACGTAGTCAGGTCGAATACAATAGAAACATTTAAAAATGCTATTGCTATTTCGTAGTAGTGGTTTAAATAATGTTTTGACATATTTAGATAATTATCACAGAGAGAGAGAGAGAGAGAGAGAGAGAGAGAGAGAGAGAGAGAGAGAGAGAGAGAGAGAGAGAGAGAGAGAGACCGGACAGGTAGGCAGGAAGACAGACGGTCAAACAAACAGGCAGGGAGGCAAGCAAGCAAGCAAGCAAGCAAGGAGGCAGACAGACTAACGGGCGGAGAAAGAGGTGGATGGACATACAAAAAAGAAAGAAAGAAAGCAGGCAGACAGACAGGGTGACAGGGAAATAGTCAGCCTAACTTGAAGAGGATAGGCAGGCAAAGAAGCAGGCAGACAGGCAGGCAGGCAAAAATAGAAGGCAAGCAAGCAGACAGAGAAGCAGACAAATAGACAGAGGGACAGATGGATGTGCGGGCAGACACAGACATGGACAAAGTAGTTTTAAATAGCGGCAGAAACTGGTATATTTCATTCTAAAGAATATATTTGCACAATTTTTTTTGTAAAGCACTTTAATAAATAGTTTACCGTGCTCTGCAGCTACTACTTAACTAAAAGTTAAACTGAATTAGTCAGTGGGATATTAATACAGCATAATGTTTGCATAATATAAACGTATGCCTCTTCCGTTACTCGTATATTCTTTCGTGATAACGGTTACTGTAAGCGAAGAAAATGCATACATAGTGACCTAACTATATTTTTTTCTCTCATGGCCTCTTATTTACGGTATGCCATTTTTCAGGCACAATACGTAGTTGTCATTGATTTCCTAAAACTACTAAATATACCTGAAGACAGACCTACTGACCCATACTCGTAAATATTGTTCCACTCGCTATGTTACACCACACACACACACACACACACACACACACACACCATTAATACAAACAGATGCATTGCAATAAAGCAACAGAGATTGGGATGCTCATTCTTACAGAACATTATAATGAACATGTGAGACAGAGATAAACAGACAGACGCAGACAGACAGATTGATTTAAAACAGTAACATGTACTCACACACACACACACACCATTAATACAAACAGATGCATTGCAATAAAGCAACAGAGATTGGGATGCTCATTCTTACAGAACATTATAATGAACATGTGAGACAGAGATAAACAGACAGACGCAGACAGACAGATTGATTTAAAACAGTAACATGTACTATTTATAAGCAATTCTAAGTGACCATTAATTTCCCGTTCATTCCCATTCATTCAAGCATTTCAGTGTTGAGACGCAAAGGTAGTGTAAGTGTTGAGCCAGCGGTGGTAGTGCCCCCTTCACCTCGCAGCGAGGCAGGAAGGGGAGGCGAGGGACACCGGCAGTGACTGGCCTGAAGGCGCCTAGCGTCCCGCCTCCTCTCTTGCGACCCTTGATTGCCATCATCCATCAATCGCAGCAAGACTTGTGCTCCTCCTCTTCAGCCTCATTTAACTACCACCACGCTTCCCGGAGAAACCATAACCCTATGCCATCAGAGCCGACAGAGCTGGTTGCATTAAGATCTTTAACTGTTAATATAACGGTGTTAGTATCTACGGGTTCAGGCCTAAAAGCAGAGATAATATTAATATTAGACTGAGGGAGACAGACGACAGATTTACCTTCTGTGCGCGTTTAAAAGTGAATTCTCCAACACTAGGAAAGAAATTATTGAACTCTTCGGCTTTATCACTTAGATTATAAAACAAATATAGGCAATGTGCTTATTTTTCTGACTAGGGATAATTTCATTAATGACGTTCCATGTGGCCGAAGTGTTCCCTTTACTGCCTTTGAGACGGACTTGGTAATGATGCGCCATAGTTTTATTACTATTATTTTTATTACTGTTATAGTTTCTTGGCTGTTTTGTAACGTTTCCGTAACCGTGAATTACTTGTATTGATTTTAAGCTTTCTTCGTAACCTATCACGGTCCTCCATTGCCTCACGGATATCGTCATTTATTCATGGTGTAGGTTTTCCTTTCACTGCTCTAGTTACAAGAGGGGCACACATGTCAAGACGGTTAATAAAAATGTCATTATAAATGCATACTTGTTTGTTCACATCGTCAGTTAAAAATATATTATTCATATTATGAACATTGTCAAGGAGGAGCGAACAAAAAGTGTCTATCATAGTTCTTCAAATTACGAAAACTTTTTTACCATGGGCAGTTTTTTAGGTTTTCTAACCATTAAAACAACAGACACTAGGTCATGATCAACAGTGACCTGAGGAACAACGTCTTGTGGTAGAATGACGTCAGGTTTATTAGTTATGAGATCTAGTAAAGTAGCTGATGTTGAGGTTGTTCTTGTGGGTCTATCTGTTATTTGTGTCAACTTGTTTTTTATTATCTTACTGATTTCATTACCCGTTGTCATCATATCATCATTAGAATCACCTAGGATAAAGATCCTTTTATCACGCAGACATACCATCCTAAAAACATCTTGAATGTAGTCAAATGATGTGGCTAAAGCCTTAGGGTGTCGATATACACAACCAATGATGATGGCCGGCAACTTCCTGCACTGTATCTTTACCCATACATCCTCCACGCCTGTCGGTCTTGGCACATCTAGGTTAATGACAGAGGGATTGAGGGTACTATGGACATACATGCATATCCCGGCTCCTCGACCATTGTCACATCTAAAAATCAATCACAATTAGGAATTTCTACGTAACCATCTGGGGTGTTTGCTTGAAGTCATGTTTCACTCATACATAAAACATCGATATTTCTATCTATTATCAATAACTTTACCTCTTCCAAACTCGATAACAGTGATGGTGCATTAATGTGTTTAAGAGTTAGCGAATCCTTTTTTAACTCCTTTATTTCAACAACGGCAGATGCTTCCTCGCCATCATCCTATGCCCTATACTGTTGACGTAAGCGGCTCTTATGACCTAAACGTTGACAGCTGCCACATAAGAGTTTGTGGTCAAATCTACAATTTCTTTGAACATGATTGAATTCGCCGCAATTGTAACACCCTGTTTTTTTTGTTTTTTTTTTTTCTTCTTCTTCCTCTCACTAGCATATTTATTTCTTTCCCTTCTGTAACCATGCTAGTTATCACTGTACGTTTCCTGCGTTTCAAACACCGGGGTACTTGCGTGTTTCTGCACTAGGTGGCTTCTGTTCCATCTGCCCACTCCAGAGGTGTAGGCGTGGGCTTGATTATAAGCTGTATAGTGTCTGCCATCCAGCGTTCTCCTCAGGGTTGTATCGTGCAGACCGGGGCTGAATGCATCCTCCTCTTTGTTCCAGCGTGCCTCATGTTTTCTTGTCATTGCCCTGGCAGGTGTGAGATGAGAAGGACCTCGTGGTTTAGGAGCAGTGGGGGGCTGATGGGAAGCTTTATGGGTGGGAGACTTTCGGGTGTAAGACTTGTCTTGTTGGGTTGTTCTGCTATGAGCGCATAGGGAAACAATACCCGCGTAGGTTGGCGGGCCGCGGGAGCCAGCACTCAGTTTTTTTTTTTCTATATGTATGTATAGTGTCGAAATAGCAAAGGCATCGTAGAAAACACTAATATCTGGAGCTTCATCACTGTGCTTCAGGGAAAATATGAGTAAATCGTGTGAGTCTTGCTGTGGTAGGAAAGACTGCTTCCTGCGGGACCTTATCAAAAGAGCGTCAGGCACTGGTTTGACAAGCAGCGGGACTAATAAAATAGGATGCCTTTGGTAATGAGTATATAGGAATATTATTGCCTGCGAAACACTACCTTGGGTTTGCAGTGAGGCTTTTGTATTGAGATGACCGCGGGAGCTGAAATATGTAGACACAACTATACTAGGCAGGTCCAGTGAAAGGTATCACACTAAATATATTGCTTCATCCAGACGAGTTAGCAGCACAAGCGAGAAGTAGGGTGGATCTCACAGGTGTTTGCTTTTGTTGAGATCCTTACCAAGAAGCAGTGACATCCAGAACCAACAGCAACTACGATATCTTTGTGGTCTGTGGAGCCTTTGTTATTGTTGTTGTTTTGTTGTGTAAGACGACGTTTTAGGGAACATCCTGTGTCCTCGCAGTAACCACACGAAAAGGCAGGTATCTAACTAGGAGTAATCAGAGAGTTGTTGTTGTTGTTGTTGTTATCAGAACCACAAACGGAGGAAGGTGGATGTGTTGTATTACTGAGCAACAATAAAGAAAGAAGAATAGATGAGTCGCGCCACCTTGGCGGAGATACTCAAAAGGGATTTTCATGTTTTGTGCCGTGAATATTTTTTATGGCTAGACTGAAGTGGTACTTATTATTTTCTAAGTATATCCTTGCTGTTGTTTTTAGGTTTGTACCGCTGAATGTTGGGAAGCTTTTCACTTATTATTATTTTATTTTTTTATTTGATCTTGTTATATATGTAATTGTGCTTATTCGTTTTATTTTGTTGCAGCTGTTGTGCATATTTAACATTCTCAGCGTTTCAAGTGTGTTCTGTTTTCAGTGTTGTTTTTCATGTATCCATGTGTTCCTGCTTGGAGGAATATGACACGTTTTATTTATGACTTTGTTTTTTTTTTTTTTTTTTTTTTTTTATATTTATTCTTTCCTTTTTTGCTCATGTGTATGTTGTAACTCGTGCAGTAGAGGATATCTGGTGGTTCTGTTTATGATGCTCCAGTTTTAGCTCTTTTTACAATAGTCAAGCTGCATCACTTTTTTATGTGGATGTTTTGATATTTTCAGGAAAGGATGGCAGGTGGTGCCGCGGTGAACACTGCCAACACGTGCAGGAGGAAAGTGAGTACCTGCTTCATTACATCATGTTCACTCTGTTTTGGAACTCGCTGTTAAATTTTTTTTTTTCCATGTCAACTGAAACCTGTCACTGTTGCCTGCCTTTCTCCTGTCTGCTTCCCACGAATCTATGAAGGAAAGAAAGGATGTGCTTCCATGGTATCGTGTCAGTAGTATTATCCATTGAAGGATTAGTTGAAACCTTTTTCTAAAGCTTTTTTTTGTCTCTCATTCTTGTGCCCTCATCTCCTCCCTAACATCTGGAGCTTCATTACATTATGTTTCAGGGAAAATATGAGTAAATCGTGTGAGTCTTACCGAGGCAGGAAAGACGGCCTCCTGCGGGACCTTATGAAAAGAGCGTCTGACACTGGTTTGGTAGGCGACAAGACTAAAAAAAATAGGATGCGTTTGGTAATGCGTATATAGGAATGTTATTGACAGCCAAACACTACCTTGGCTTTACAGTGAGGCTTTTGTATTCAGATGACCGCGGGAGCTGAAATATGTAGACACAACTATACTAGGCAGGTCCAGTGAAATGAATCATACTAAATATATTGCTTCATCCAGACGAGTTAGCAGCACAAGCATGAAGTAGGGTGGATCTCACAGGTGTTTGCTTTTGTTGAGATCCTTACCAAGAAGCGGTGACATCCAGAACCAACAGCAACTACGATATCTTTGTGGTCTCTTGAGCCTTTGTTGTTGTTGTTGTTTTGTTGTGTAAGAGGATATAGGGAACATCCTGTGTCCTCGCAGTAACCACACGAAAAGGCAGGTATATAACTAGGAGTGGTCAGAGAGTTGTTGTGTTTGTTGTTGTTGTTGTTGTTGTTGTTGTTATCAGAAACACAAACGGAGGAAAGTGGATGTGTTGTATTACTGAGCAACAATAAAGAAAGAAGAATAGATGAGTCAGGCCACCTTGGCGGAGATACTCAAAAGGGACTTTCATGTTTTGTGCCGTGAATACTTTTTATGGCTAGACTAAAGTGGTACTTATTATTTTCTAAGTATATCCTTGCTGTTGTTTTTTTTAGGTTTTATTTTGTTGCAGCTGTTGTGCATATTTAACATTCTCAGAGTTTCAAGTGTGTTCTATTTTCAGTGCTGTTTTTCATGTATCCATGTGTTCTTGCTTGGAGGAATTTGACACGATTTATTTATGACATTTCGTGTTTTTCTTTAGTATTTATTCTTTCTTTTTTTGTTCATGTGTATGTTGTAACTCATGCAGTAAATGATTTGTGGTAGTTCTGTTTATGATGCTTCATTTTTAGCTCTTTTTAGAATAGTCAAGCTGCATCACTTTCTTATGTGGATGTTTTGATATTTTCAGGGAAGGATGGCAGGTGGTGCCGCGGTGAGCACTGCCAACACGTGCTGGAGGAAATTAAACCTTTTTCCAGAGCGTTGTTTTTGTCTCCCATTTTTCTGCCTTCCCAGGGTATATATATGAAAGAAGAATGTAAATTTAGTCTATAATGTTCATTGTAACATGTAGTCCAGTCTTTGTGTGCTTATTTTACTGTATGCATAGAGAAAAGAAGGATTCGAAATGTGGTAATGAAAAGTAGAATATGAAATAAATAGATAATAAATAAGTGAATAAATAAATAAATAAATATATGGATGAATTAATGCATACCCTAGAGAACATTTCATACCTACTGAGCTTACCATAGCAAATACACTGATATGCTACAAAAAATGCACACAAGTATATGAAGATGGAAAAAAATGGGGGAAGTCTGTCTTGTGTTGTTATTTCTATGGTTACTGCTCTTCTGAATTTGCCATCAGCATGCGTCTCTCCTTCCCCACGCTGACGCTACACAAGACTTTCACCTTTATTCCGTTACCCTTCAGTAGTCCAGGAGTTAAGCAATATCTTCATTCTTTCATCCCCTTCATTGGTAAACTCTGGAATTCTCTGCCTGTTTCTGTTTTTTCCCCTTCCTGTGACTAGTTGTTTTAATAGTATTGAGGCACTTCCAGAAACATATTTAGATTTTTTATTGTTGACTTTTTTTTTCTTTTTTCTCTTATTTTGTCTGTATGTATGGAAGCGGCAACTGAAAAGATTTTTTTTTTCTTCCTCTGTTTGTCATTCGCCAAGTAGATATGAGAGTGTGAGTATAAGTAGTGGCTATATGCAAATGTTATAATACCATTTTATACTGACTCTAAATTAAACATGTGTTGCATTGTTTACTGCAGTGTTTCAAGTTGAGCCGTCTAATATCTTTTGCATCTAATTGATTTTTGTGTTCGGCTATTTGAATTTTTATTTCCAAAATGCAGTTCCATGTTTTTAAGAAGCATAAAGGGTTGGAGAAAAAAAAAAGCTTTCCTAAGTTGTAATAGGTGAATGTTAATAGTAGTAGTTGTAGCAGTAGTAGTAGTAGTAGTAGTAGTAGTAGTAGTAGTAGTGAGAACATAAGAACATAAGAAATAAGGGAAGCTGCAAGAAGCGACCAGGCTTACACGTGGCAGTCCCTGTATGAAACACACCTACCTATTTCCATCTGCTATCCCCATCCATAAACTTGTCTAATCTTCTCTTAAAGCTCTCTAGTGTCCTAGCACTAACTACATGATTACTGAGTCCGTTCCACTCATCTACCACTCTATTTGAGAACCAATTTTTTCCTATCTCCTTCCTAAACCTAAACCTTTCAAGCTTGAACCCCTTTATTTCTTGTTCTACCCTGGTTGCTGATCCTAAGAATTTTGCTTACATCTCCCTTGTTATAACCCTTATACCACTTAAAGACTTCTATCAAATCCCCCCTTAACCTACGTCTCTCTAAAGAATGTAAATTTAACAACTTCCACCTCGCCTCGTAAGGAATACTCCTCATCCCCTGTATCCTTTTAGTCATTCTCCTCTGTACTGATTCTAATAGACCTATATCTTTCCTGTAATGTGGGGACCAGAACTGCACCGCGTAGTCTAGATGAGGTCTGACCAGCGCCAAGTATAACTTAAATATTACTCCCGGCCTTCTACTTTTAACACTCCTAAAAATTCATCCTAGTACCCTATTTGCCTTGTTTCTGGCTTCTATGCATTGTTTCCCTAGACGGAGTTCAGAGCTAACTATAACTCCTAAATTTTTCTCGTACCCTGTACCTACCAGAGTTTGGTTGTCTATTGTGTACCTATTGTGTGGGTTTCCTCTACATACGCTAAGCACTTTGCATTTATTGATATTAAATTGCATTTGCCATCTATCCGTCCATTCATTCATTCTATCTAAGTCTGCCTACAAGGCGATGGCATCCGATTCTGACCTAATTAATCTACCTATCTTTGTGTCATCCGCAAATTTACTAACATCACTACTAATTCCACTATCCAAGTCATTGATATACATTAGAAATAACAACGGCCCTAATACTGATCCCTGTGGCACCCCACTAATTACATGACCCCACTCGGATTTCGAGCCGTTTATTACCACTCTCTGTCGCCTGTCACTAAGCCATGACCCTATCCAGCCTAACACCTTCCCATCTATCCCGTGTGCCCTAACCTTTCTCAGGAGCCATTGATGGGGTACCTTGTCAAATGCTTTACTAAAGTCCAGATATAAGATATCATAACTATCACCATTATCTACTGCGTCATACACTTAAGTGTAAAAACTTAATAAGTTTGTCAGGCAAGACCTCCCCTTCGTGAAGCCATGCTGTGACTGATTTATCAAGTTATGTTTGTCTAAATGTTCCCTAATGTTCCTCGCTATTATTGACTCTAACATTTTACCTACAACTGAAGTTAAGCTGACAGGTCTATAATTAGACGCTAAAGTTTTATCTCCTTTCTTAAAGATGGGTACTACATTAGCCTGCCTCCACATTACTGGTACCTCACCCGACTCCAGTGATTTCCTAAAGACAGAAACTAACGGCTCACTAATAATCTCTTTACATTCTTTAAGTACTCTGGGATATATTTCATCAGGTCCTGGTGACTTGAACTTTTTTAGCCTATCTATCTCCTGTTCCACTATCTACCTAGTTATGGAAATAACTGTCAGCTTCTCATTCTCATCTGCTCTAAACACCTGTTCACTATCTGGCATATCCTGCATGTTTTCCTGGGTGAAGACAGTTAAAAAATAATCATTCAGAAGTTTACTAATCTTCTCCCCAGAACTAACCAGCTCCCAATCTGCTGCCTTTAATGGACCTACAGTATCCTTATTCTTCGTCCTGTATACCTGATAAAATCCCTTGGGGTATATCTGGCTACCTTTGATTCATAATTGTCGTTAGCTTTCCTCGTTAACTTCCTGACTGTTCTAACTAATTCATTATATTGTGTCCTTAAAACTTCTTCACCTGCCCTTAATCTCCTATATATACTTCTCTTACGCCCTATATATTGCTTTAACCTAGCAGTCATCCATTTAGGGTCATTTTTTTGTGATCTTATTGTTCTATACGGGATATTTGCTAACTGACCTGTATGAACTTTACGAAATATTTATGCAATTCATCTACATTTACTTCACCTAGTCCCCTCATCTCGTCCCCTACCATCCTCTCCACTCCCTCATCTACTCGCCTCGACCTCACCTCTCTCATTTCAGCATGACCTGACATTCCAACATACTCACACCTAGCTCCCCCCTTCCTCTTTCCTCCTCCCTTCCGGACACATCTTCCCTCCTCTTGTCCTACACCCTCAAGCCTCACCTCACCTCTCTCATCCTGCCTTATCTCTCTGAACTCCGTCCCTGACCTGACCTCACCCTGCATCCTTTGCCAGTCCACTCCTTGGAGGTACCTTTTTAATTCTTCAAAATCTGCTCTCCTAAAGTCAGGTATTTTACTAGTGTTTTTGTTTCTAACTGTTTCTTCCCATTCTAAATTGTACCTAATTTCCCTATGGTCACTGTTACCTAGCTGTCCTCCAAACTCTATCTGCGTGACTGCTTCCTCCCTGCTAGTAAGAATTAAATCTAGAATATTATTCCCCCTTGTTGGTTCTACGACTACCTGTTTTAAAAAATTATCCTGAATTACCTTAAGAAATTCCTTTGCTTTCTTGTCACCCACCATCAGACTCCAGTCGATATTCCTAAAATTAAAATCTCCTACCACACATACCTGACTGTACCTGCCTGCTCTATTTAATTCCTGCCACAATGAGGCGTTAATTTCCTCTGTACTGGTCGGTGGTCTGTAAACTAACCCTAGTACTACTGACTGCGATCCTTCTTTAATATCTACCCATATCGACTCAGCTTTGTTATCTGTTTTAATTCTACTGTTGATACAACACTGTAATGTGTCCCTAACGTATAACGCGACGCCTCCTCCTCTTCTGTTTTCCCTATCTTTATAGAACATTGTATACCCATCTATATTAACCTCTGGATTAAATACTTTTCCTGACATATCTAACCAAGTTTCAGTTAAAGCAATGATATCAAATTTCTCAACGCATTTCTCAACGTAGTAGTAGTAGTAGTAGTAGTAATAAAGAGCAGGATTATCAGCTGCAGTGACACCAATTCAGTTTTTCTATTATTTATATATTTTTACTATTATTCCACACCTTGTCAATCCATGTAAGGAAAAAAAAAGAAAAAAAAAAAGAAAACATATTAAAAAAAAGTGAGAGGCAAGACCAGCAAGTGAAACACGCCCTGCCTTCTCCATAGACTTCACGTGTTTACTGCCGCGCTTCCTGCCTGATAATTATGCAGTCTTACGCTGGAGGCGTTTATTGTGGTGCATTTGTATGAAAGAATTTACTTTTTGCCATGAATGTTTCTCTCTCTCTCTCTCTCTCTCTCTCTCTCTCTCTCTCTCTCTCTCTCTCTCTCTCTCTCTCTCTCTCTCTCTCTCTCTCTCTCTCTCTCTCTCTCAGTGGCGTGCAGCAGTGTGTGTGTCGAGAGTAGAGCAAATGGCCAAATGTACGGCGATGGGCTAGTGTTTATATGCGCCACGTGGGGTGTGCAGTTTGTATTTAAAAGAAGGCAAGTGGTCAGGCAGGGTCAAGGAGGAGGAGGAGGAGGAGGAGGAGGAGGAGGCGTAGCGTAGCGTGGTCCGGATGGCGTGCAGGATTATGTGACGCTCAGAGGCAGCTTCCCTACACTGTAAGCTTCTATTAGAGTGAGCCACGTGACGGGGTGCGCTCTCAGGGTGATTGCTTGTATTCTATGTAGCCTGGCGGGGCTGTGGCACTCCCTGCAGGTTATTGGCTCAGGAGGGTGAGGTAATGTCGGATGTTAGTGTGGTACTCTGCTGTGGGTGATGAGTTGTGTTTGTAATGATACAGCGCCTAAAGTTTGTTAAAGTGATGCAGGTTGTAGAGCATAAATACAGTGACATCATCACCACTATAGTCTCTCCCTTTACGCTGTGACGGAATGATGTAGTTGTGGTGATGTAGTCTGGGATAATGATGTACACTAGAGAAAATAAATAAAAATCCCAGTAATATTAACAGTTCCATTCTCGTGAAAGCTTCAGTGTTCCTCCATTATTTTGTTTATCTTCAGCATTTCCACTTTATGTTCACTTTACTTGACAAGTGTGTTCCACGTGTGTCCCTAGGCGAAAAAAAAAGTACCATTTTATACTGCTTTTTCATATCTTGATTTATACAAAACTTTTTTCAACGATACACTCTGTAAAACACTATTTTCTTTTTTGTCTGCCTTCTTTTTGTCATTATATGTTTCTAGCTACAAACAAGTTTGTCCAGAAAAGAAAAGAAAAAAATATCATACTGTAATTATATTCTTTTTTCATATTCTCACACAGACAACAATTTTTAACAATAAATAGCCTCACTCTCCTCCATCTCATTTTAATTTGTTTATAGAAAAGAAAAAATCTAAGTTCTTTTCCATATTTTCATTCATATAGACAATTTTTTTTTTGTCTTTAATAATGCATAGGATTAAAACATAGCCTCACTTCCTCTATCTCCTTTTTTGCCGTGATATGTTTTGACCCTACACGCTGGTATGGTCCGCCTGCCCCTCTTGCCCGCACCCTTCCCCCTGACAGACCCGCGTGTGGCCGTGGAGTGTGGCTCCCCTAATGGTCATCCAGTATTGCTCTTAAAAATTATCCCGTGATGCGTCTACGGAATGGTTGCTTAAAATGTGTTGCTGGGGTGGGGGTGGGGGGAAGGGGACTGATGTTGCTCTCTGGCCTAGAACGCTCTCTCTCTCTCTCTCTCTCTCTCTCTCTCTCTCTCTCTCTCTCTCTCTCTCTCTCTCTCTCTCTCTCTCTCTCTCTGTCTGTCTGTCTGTCTGTCTGTCTGTCTGTCTGTCTGTCTGTCTCTCTCTGTCTGTCTCTCTCTCTCTCTCTCTCTCTCTCTCTCTCTCTCTCTCTCTCTCTCTCTCTCTCTCTCTCTCTCTCTCTCTCTCTCTCTCTCTCTCTCTGTCTGTCTGTCTGTCTGTCTCTCTCTCTCTCTCTCTCTCTCTCTCTCTCTCTCTCTCTCTCTCTCTCTCTCTCTCTCTCTCTCTCTCTCTCTCTCTCTCTCTCTCTCTCTCTGTCTGTCTGTCTGTCTGTCTATCTCTCTCTCTCTCTCTCTCTCTCTCTCTCTCTCTCTCTCTCTCTCTCTCTCTCTCTCTCTCTCTCTCTCTCTCTCTCTCTCTCTCTCTCTGTCTGTCTGTCTGTCTGTCTGTCTGTCTGTCTGTCTCTCTCTCTCTCTCTCTCTCTCTCTCTCTCTCTCTCTCTCTCTCTCTCTCTCTCTCTCTCTCTCTCTCTCTCTCTCTCTCTCTCTCTCTCTCTCTCTCTCTCTCTCTCTGTCTGTCTGTCTGTCTGTCTCTCTCTCTCTCTCTCTCTCTCTCTCTCTCTCTCTCTCTCTCTCTCTCTCTCTCTCTCTCTCTCTCTCTCTCTCTCTCTCTCTCTCTCTCTCTCTCTCTCTCTCTCTCTCTCTCTCTCTCTCTCTCTCTCTCTCTCTCTCTCTCTCTCTCTCTCTCTCTCTCTCTCTCTCTCTCTCTCTCTCTCTCTCTCTCTCTCTCTCTCTCTCTCTCTCTCTCTCTCTCTCTCTCTCTCTCTCTCTCTCTCTCTCTCTCTCTCTCTCTCTCTCTCTCTCTCTCTCTCTCTCTCTCTCTCTCTCTCTCTCTCTCTGTCTGTCTGTCTCTCTCTCTCTCTCTCTCTCTCTCTCTCTCTCTCTCTCTCTCTCTCTCTCTCTCTCTCTCTCTCTCTCTCTCTCTCTCTCTCTCTCTCTCTCTCTCTCTCTCTCTCTCTCTCTCTCTCTCTCTCTCTCTCTCTCTCTCTCTCTCTCTCTCTCTCTCTCTCTCTCTCTCTCTCTCTCTCTCTCTCTCTCTCTCTCTCTCTCTCTCTCTCTCTCTCTCTCTCTCTCTCTCTCTCTCTCTCTCTCTCTCTCTCTCTCTACAAAGGAATGCATTGGAAGAGCAAACCTTGAGGTATTGATGAGGCTGTTTGGATAATTATTCTACATTAACTATTTGTGGGAGATACAGGATAGTACAGAAGGTTCCTCCCTACCAATCCCTCCAGCAGAAGCTGACAAGATACAGGAATTGATACCACATGGTATAGAAAAACCACATAGAACTTGAAAGAATAGTGAGGGAAAGAGTTGTGGCCTGTCTACTTTTGTTTGTGAGGGAGAGTGTAAATGCATGATAGTTGTGTGATGTGGTGTGTGCGTAGCGCAGGTGAAGGCACAGTTTGGTTGTTGAGGGGTGGTGTAGCCTCGCTGCGTTGCGCTTTCCAGAGAGGCGGCAGTCAATCAGGCCACAGCTTCGGTCACTGGGTCTGTGTACCTTCCCTTTAGAGGCTGCATACACAGGTTATCCCCTGCAACTTTGACCTCTAGTACTTAAAATCACAAAGTTGATCAATAACAGGAGAATGCGGACGAAGAAAATGAGGATTACATATGATTACAATGGATTACCAAAACAGAAACACTCCCACAGGTCTTTACGTATCGCTTTGGAATTAATTTAGATTAAGTACCATTTAGTAAAGTAAGCTGGATCAGTGTATGACTTCTGCCAAACTGACACGTCCTTGTGCTTGTGCCGGCGTGGGAAAACCATCGTGCAGTGTGGGGAAAACTGACTGCATTTTGATTGGAAAGAATAAATTGAGATTTTATTATTATTCCTATGCAAAAAGAAAAAAAAAAAGAAGGAGGAGGAGGAGGAGGGAGGAGGAGGAGGAGGAGGAGGATGAGGTGGTGGTGGTGGTGATGGTGGTAGAGTTTGTAATTTTTCTGTTCCTTTTCCTTAGGGTGAATTGATGATTTTTTCACTGCTGAAAGGACTCTTGAGGACTCTTCGGGACTGAATGTAATGCAGGTCTTGCGAGTGATGTTCGTCAGAAAGAAGCATGTGTTCCTTAAAATTTCTGTACTTTTTTTTGTGCGTTGAGTTAAGTATTCATTTACTTTTATGATCAAGTGTCATCTGACTACCACTTAATGCTTCCTTGAACTGCCTTACTACGGTTCTTTTCATGGATAAAAATTCCAAATAACGTGTTACACTTCATTGGTGGCATGATTTCCCTTTAAAATGAATGCAAAGCAATCAATGTGGCACGTTCCATATCCATTATTGTGTCACTTTATTACGCATACAAACACTCCTATTAACGTATCACATCCCGCCCATGGTGTGATTCCCCTCACCATGAATACAAAGCAATCCAAACGCTACAGTTCAGCCCTGCTCATGAAACACACGCTCTGATACAACTAGGCTTTTCACTTACTTTCAGTCCTTGTTTTCTCTTTAATAGTGCGAGAGTTGACTGCCTCTTCACTCTTTGATCCCTTTCACAGTTAAACTCCATAAATCTCCCTGATTTTTATCTAACTTCCCAAACTTGTTATGACTTGAACTGATCATATATGTTTACTCACCTCCGTATGACTTGAGTTGCTATAAGAGACGAGTATCAAGACACCTTCCTAACTAAATGAACCAACCTGATTTAACTCTCTTTTCCATCCACTCTTTACCATTCGGAAATTAAGTGGTATTGTAAACTGTAACCAAATTGTTAGCCTTATGATCTATTCTAGACTCTAATAAGTGATCTGGAGACTATGATAATAACACGCTCCCTCCACTGCACACCAGCTGTCCGTAATGTATCATGTCCAGTGGCTGTTAATATAAACTGACGCTCTATTAACCTGTCATCACTAATCAGTAATCATTCACGCACAAGCTCATCCTCGTCACCACAACATCACCATCACCGTCACCATCACCACAGCTTACACTCCACTTCACCATGATTCTGTCCCATACCTCACCCCCGCCACCACTAATCATTCCTAATTAATCTCCTGTCCCTCACCACCACCACCACCACCAACAACAACAACAACAACAACATCACACCTCATTCTCAACTTCTCCCATTTTCAGGAATTCCTTTCTTCTCTTCCCTCGCTCCACCATCCTTCATCCTCTCTCACTTACGTTCCATCCTTCCTTTTGCCGACATAATGCTTGCAATAGACGCCCCTCCTCTTCATCCCCCTCCTCCTCCCGTCCCGTAGTATTAGCAGGGCCTGGTCTCCCCTCATAAGCAGGGAGCTGTGGGAAGAACTGGAGGGATGCTTAGTGGAACATGTCGAAATAGCGTTGCCTAGCCGCCGCCGAGTATAGGAGTGTGTTGAGGGTGCATTATCTCGGTACAGTGGCGGTGAACGGGGAGATGGATCGGTGAGTATGTTCAGGCGCAGATAGAGAAATGTGTCGTTGGTCTGACGAATTGATTAATGAATAGGTATCTGGTTGAACAGGTAGAGTTATAGATAGATGGCTGGATAGGTAAATGGTTAAATAGATCGACTGGCTGATAAATAGATATATAGATGGACAGATGAATGGATAGATAGATTGATAGATAGATGAATAAATGAATAAGTATTTAATTAGATATAAAAATAAATAGATGGGTAGATAAACAGTTCAGTAAGTAGAAAATAGATTAGGTAAATAGACAGACAGACAGAGAGACAGACAGATAGACAGACAGACATACTGAATTAACGTGTCGTGTTCTGAGATATTGCAAGGAATTGGTTTATAAATGCTACTGTAAAACTCACAAACATTTTCATATTTTAATTAATAACTACTAATTATTTACATTTCTTACAACTCAAAATTTCTCACTCGCATTCATCTTTAAATCATTCAAAGTTATTAGATGTTACCTTATATCTCTTCAACATATTCACTGATCAACGCAATCATCGTGCAAAACACAGACAATATCACATGCACAAACACAACAAATATTCAGTCGGCGCCATTAATGTTCAGTGAGAAAAACACATGATATCAGCAACACATCAATCACTATAAACATTCCATTTCTTCTTTCTTCTGACTTATTTTATCTTCACTTCTTTCTTTTTCCTTATTTTGTTTTCTTTCGTCTTTTCTTCTTCTTTTTTTTTTTTTTTTTTGACAGTACAATATATATTGTGGTATGGGGGTCACCACAAACCCTAATTCTTCAAATTAGATTGATATAAGTAGTGGCGTTCCTCAGTGTTCAATCTTAGGACCGATCCTCTTCATAATATATATCAATGACATAGACGAAGGAATCAGAAGTAAACTGTCAAAATTCACAGATACTAAAATTGCTAACAAGACTGACACCAAACCAACGTCAAATTTTGCAAAATGATGTATACACTCTCATTGAATGGTGTGAAACGTGGCTTATAACTTTGATTTTGATAAATGCCACGTATTAAATATAGGAAATAGCAATCTGCTGGAAAATTATAAAAAGTAATCCCCCCATCAATAGTTTGGATCCTGAGAAAGATCTGGGAGTTTTAGTGACAGCAGATCTTGAACCAAGCAAACACTGCACCGAAGTCATTGAAATTGCCTATAAATTAATAGTTTTCATTAAGAAGATCTTTCACCTTCAAATCTGAAAAAAATAAAAAAATAAATAAAAAAATCTGGCTTTGTACAACTCACTTGTACGTACTCATCTTGAATACAATGTACAGTTTTTGTCATCCTACTACAGAAGGAATATTGAGAAATCAGAAAAAAAGACAATACGAAGTAGAGTAACGAAAATTACTTGAAAGCTTCGCAATTAACCCTACAAGGAACGTCTTAAAGAACGAGATCTATTCTCCCTATCCAAACGCAGGCTAAGAGGGGATCTGATATTGCTTTACTAAACTTTTAAGGGTTTCACAAATTTGAGACCCGAATTCTTCCTAAGACTCAACATGTCTAATGTTACAAGAAACAATAGCAAATAATAGGTAAGTGATTTCAAACAAATGAAGCCAAACATTTTACTTCAATCGTGTCATAAATATGTGGAATTGTGTTCCATCAAGCGTCGTTAACTCAGGTACTGTACACTGATTGAAAACCTGTCTTGATGTAGACACTAATTCCCGGTTGTCATTGTTCATGTCTGAATAACGAACACGTTCACTCCGTACTGTCCGTGCTGGCATGTAGATTGTATGTGGTAGAAGTAGTCCTCCTCTCTTTCTTAGTTTCCTCTCACATTCCATGTTGTTTTTTATTTCTATACAACATGGTACCATTTCCTTTCTCAGGTGAGCCTTGCCTGGAGGGATAGGGGGTGGGGGATGGAAGGACCCTTCTTCTGTGCTATCCTTTGTCTACCACTAATAGAGTAGAATAGTTACCCAAACAAACTTATAGGAACCCCTTGGTCTGTTACTATTTGGACATTTTTTTTTTCTGCAAAACAAATAGATTCAGTACATAAGTAACAGAAAAAAAAAGAAAACAGTAGAAAATATAGATGTAAATGCCAATGACACCTTGCAGTGCATAAAGAATAAAAAAAACAAGGTCTCCATCGTTACAAATACTGAACTATCAAAACTTACAACTTACAAGATACGACACGGAAATAAAAGGACACAAACCCGCTACACTACAATGATGGTGCTGGTGACGATGATGACGGTAATAATAATAATTATAATGGTAATAATAATAGTAATAATGATTTTAATAATAAATAATGTATCATAATAATAATAATAATAATAATAATAATAATAATAATAATAATAATAATAACAACAAGAACAGTACCACTTCACTACGTATCGCCTCACGCGGGGAGCAGGGATGGGAGGGGCACAGGTCTTTCTTCTTTTTCATACAGTATTCTTTTTTTATACCAATGAAGCATAAACACACTTCCAGCCTCCGCTGGTCCCCCTACCCTCTCTCCCTTAATCCCTCCCTACGCCGCCCTTCCTCCCAGTCGGAAGCTTTCATCCTGCTGATAGGTAGTAAAGCCTGTGTGAAGAAGTGAGTGCTTCACCAGCTTTTTCAATGACATAATTTGATTGATGTCTATGTTGAGAGTGGACGTGAATTACGAATAAAGCAATCCGTGGTTCTCTGGGCTGAGTCATTCTCGTGCTGCAGGATGGACAGGTGTAATGTTGTGTTGTTGTTATTGTTGTTGGTGATGGTGGTGGTGGTGCAGCACAGGGGAGGGTTCCAGGAGGCGGCTCCAGACACAAGGAATGCCCGCCTCTGTAAAGTTCTCTGATCTCACCTACTGCTATTTGCACTCCACGACATACTCCCACAAGTCAACAATGATCTAATTATCACTGTGGGCATGAACGCTCACTTTAGAATCAGCAGCAGTTTTTCTTATTGAACTTTTGGTGCTGCATGAACACTGGAGGGGATATCATGTGTTGAAATATATCTTGTTTACCGTTGGGGTTTCATGGCGTAGTGACAGTCTTGGGAACCTAGTGTGTGTGGGATGCCAGCGGTCATATTCCATAGAAAATACAATAAATAAATAACGTAATGAAATTAATTCACATCATAATTCTTTAATACATACTGGCGTGAACATTAGATGGGGAAATAGACCAACTTTACAAAAAAGATGGGGAAGATGGGGAAATAGACCAACTTTAAAAAAAAAGAAAAAGGGCCAGTGGGTAGAGTGATGCACTTGGAGTTTGACGTGCGGGAAGTGAGGGGCGCGTAGGTTCGAACCCCCCCCCCCTCGGAACTCACAAAAACCTTCAAAGAGCATCCCTCCATCACCATGTGTGCCTCAAACACACAGGTACGGTGATGGAGCTGCCCACGGGGAGGAGGGGAGGTGAGTGCGCAGCACCTCCTTACCCCTCCCCAGGGGAGGAAGGCACCGCCTTACCGCCCCCGGGAGAGCAAGGGAGGTGAGTGCACAGTGCTTCCCTTCTCTCCCCTACCTAACCCTGGCAAGTCTACGGACTACCAGGCAAAAAATAATAAAAAAAAAAAATAATAATAATAAATAAATAAATAAAAAAATAAAAAAAATAAAGATAAGTGCATAGCACTTCCCTTCTCTCCACCTAACAGGAAAAAAAAAATAAAAAAAAACATAAAGGTGAGTGCATAGCACTTCCCTTCTCTCCCAACCTACCAGGCAAAAGATAGGAAAAAAAAAATAATAATAAAAATTAAGGTGAGTGCATAGCAGTTCCCTTCTCTCCCAACCTTCCACGCAAAAAAAAAAAAATTAATAAATGAAATAAAATAAAATAAATAAATAAATAAAGCAAATAAGTAAATAAATAAATGAATACAATAATAACAAAAGCCTCCTTACCACCTCGGACCCCGGGAGAGCAAGAGAGGTGAGTGCACAGCACTTCCCTTCTCTCCCCGAGTCTACGGACTACCACACCAAAAAAATAAAATAAATAGAAAATAAAGTAAAATAAATAAATAAAATTAAATGAATAGAAAGATAAATAAAGTAAAAACCAAAAAACTCCTACTCCCACCGTCAATAAAAGTGACTGAGTCTGGCAATCAACAATAAATAATAAAAATAAATCAATACCAACCTGACTGATCCTGACAACTCCAAAGACCACCACCCCACCTGTGAAGCACGGGAGGTGAGTGTGCAGCACCTCCCTACCCTTCCCAGTCTCCCAGTTTGACTTTGACCAACAATCTGACTCATTCTGGCAACTCCAACTGTACAGACCACCACCAGTACTCCAGTACTCCCCACTCTGGCAACTGATCCTGGCAAGGTGAGTGCGTAGCACTTCCCGTGACTCATCCTGGCAACTCTAAAGACCCACCATACTGACTGACCCTGGGAAGCACGGGAGGTGAGTGTGCAGCACCTCCCTACCCTTCCCAGTCTCCCATCAATCTGACTCATCCTACCAACTCCAAAGAGCAACTCCAACTCTACAGACCACGACCACCGCCTGCGGGACCTTATCAAAATAGCGTCTGACACTGGTTTGGTAAGCGACGGGACAAAAAAAAAAAAAAAAAAAAATAGGATGCGTTTGGTAATGCTTATATAGGAATAATATTGCCAGCGAAACACTACCTTGGCTTTGCAGTGAGGCTTTTGTATTCAGATGACCGCATGAACTGAAATATGTAGACACAATATACGCAAGTCCTGTGAAAGGTATCACACTAAATGTATTGCTTCATCCAGACGAGTTACCAGCACAAGCATGAAGGAGGGTCGATCTCACAGGTGTTTGCTTTTGTTGAGATCCTTACCAAGAAGCGGTGACATCCAGAACCAACAGCAACTACGATATCTGTGTGGTCTGTGGAGCCTTTGTTGTTATTGTTGTTTTGTTGTGTATGAGGTTACAGAGAACATCCTGTGTCCTCGCAGTAACCACACGAAAAGGCAGGTATCTTACTAGGAGTGGTCAGAGAGTTGTTGTTGTTGTTGTTGTTATCAGAACCACAAATGGAGGAAGGTGGATGTGTTGTACTACTGAATAACAATAAAGAAAGAAGAATAGATGAGTCAGGCCACCTTGGCGGAGATACTCAAAAGTGATTTTCATGTATTGTGCCGTGAATACTTTTTATGGCTAGACTGAAGTGGTACTTATCATTTTCTAAGTATAACCTTGCTGTTGTTTTTAGGTTTGTACCGCTGAATGTTGAGAAGCTTTGCATTTAATATTTTTGCTTCTTTTTATTTTCTTATTTGATCTTGTTATATATATAGTTGTGCTTGTTCGTTTTATTTTGTTGCAACTGTTGTGCATATTTAATTTTCTTAGCGTTTCAAGTGTGTTCTGTTTTCAGTGTTGTTTTTCATGTATCCATGTGTTCTTGCTTGAAGGAATTTGACACATTTTATTTATGACATTTCTTCAGTATTTATTCTTTCCTTTTTTGTTCATGTGTATGTCGTAACTCATGCAGTAAAGGATTTGTGGTGGTTCTGTTCGTGATGCTTCATTTTTAGCTCTTTTTAGAATAGTCAAGCTGCATCACTTTCTTATGTGGATGTTTTGATATTTTCAGGAAAGGATGGCAGGTGGTGCCGCGGTGAACACTGCCAACACGTGCAGGAGGAAAGTGAGTACCTGCTTCATTACATCATGTGCACTCTGTTTGGAACTCGCTGTTAAACTTTTTTTTTTCCATGTCAACCGAAACCTGTCACTGTTGCCTGCCTTTCTCCTGTCTGCTTCCCACGAATCTATGAAGGAAAGAAAGGATGTGCTTCCATGGTATCGTGTCAGTAGTATTATCCATTGAAGGATTAGTTTAAACCTTTTTCCAAAGCGTTGTTTTTATCTCCCATTTTTGTGCTTTCCCAGGGTATATATATGAAAGAAGAAAGAATGTAAATTTAGTCTATAATGTTCATTGCAACATCTTACAGGGAAAAAGTCCTTTGAGGATTAACCGAATCTTTTTCAAAACTATAATTTTTGTATTTCAGTCTTCGTGTGCTTATTTTAGTGTATGCATAGAGAAAAGAAGGATACGAAATCATATATTTTCTTTTTGTTATAAATATTTACTTGGAGATTCAGTTGAAACCTAACAATTAACTATCATTTTTGCGTTCATATTTTTTTTCGTATATATCTTTTGTATGTACGAATATGTGAGTGAAGAAAGGAAAGATGCAATTACAAAAAAACATTCCACAATAACAGGAATATTCACTTGAGGATTTTTTTAGGTAACAAATATCAGATTTTCTAATTTATCCGTTTATTTATCCTTTACTGTGTTTTACCGTTATGTAGATTAATATTTTGCATGTTGTGATAAAGTCTCCTTGGAAACTATTACTGTAACACATTTAATTTAGTGTGAATTTGATTTCCACGTAAAAAATAAATAAATAAAAAAAATAAATAAAATGAAAATAAAATAATATAAAATATTTCCTTTTATGGAGAAAACATATTTACATTTTCTTTGTTCAATGGGGAGTTTCCAGAACTAGTGGTTGTCACCAGGTGGCAGCACAGACACAAACTCTTCTCTCACATACAAGCAATATCAGATATACCTACAGTGTTATTCTATTTACATGAAGATGCAATGGGCTTATATAATATATTTTTCTACGTAATCCCTTATAAGTGGTACCACAAATAAAATGAAACTGTTTTCATGAACAAATGTATATAAGTTGATTTTCTAGTGAATCGGCATTTAGATTTATTTGGTCATCTTAAGATTTCCAAATGAATACACTCTTGATAGGAAACGTCTTAATCTAGACGAAAGTAAACATAAAGGCAACATGTCTGTGACAGTCAAAAGTCCAAATTACATAGATCTTCTTCCTAGTTTATGGAAACGGCAATTTTAATAAAAAAAATGGCAACACGAGTGTCCTGGCGAAAGTAATGCTGTATCTCTAACCAAAACAAACACCTGACTCGGCCGCGCTGGTTGAACTTAAGAAACACGTTGTTGGACAAGAAGTTGAATGTTGCTGCGGTGCCCATCTCCACTACGCCCTAAGCAATGGATTACGGCAGCTGGACACTACAGCAGCAGCAGGATCGCCTGAGAGATGTTTGTTTTGGTTCTCGATTACTTTGCCTTGTCGCTCGCTTCGTGAGAGTGATGCTAAAATACCCAGAAAAAAAAAAAAAACTAGAGGCATATATCACGATGCTACTGAGTAGGTTGTGTCATACTATATAGTACAGTGTGATTTTTTTTACTTTTTTCATTGTCCAAATCAATAGTTTTTATACTTGTATGCTTTATTTAGAAAATGTTAGCAGTTTACTCGATAATCACAAAAAAAAAAAAAAATGATAATAATTTGACCACATTCTCTCAATATTATCCATACCGGATATTGAAAAGTCGATACGTCATTTCAATAGTATCATGATGACCAAAGTTCTATGCATCTTTACGCACCTGGGATTTACTACAACAATATTTTAGCTCTCTTTCCTACAGTTAGATGAGCAGCAATGACATCTAGCGGTTGAGTTCCAAAAACTCCCCATTGCATTAGTGAATACAATAGGCAAAGTTTTCAGTGCAGTGTTGAATGAGAGACTGTGTAAATGGATTGAGAGAGCTGGAGTGCTGGGTGAAGAACAGAATGGTTTTCGTGTGGATAGGAGAGCTGAGTACATTACATTTGTGGTGAATTTTTTTTTTTTTTTTATGTAGGAAGGATACTGGCCAAGGGCAACAAAAATCTAATAAAAAAAATGCCCACTGAAATGCCAGTCCCATAAAAGGGTCAAAGCAGTGGTCAAAAATTGGTGGATAAGTGTCTTGAAACCTCCCTCTTGAAGGAATTCAAGTCATAGGAAGGTGGAAATACAGAAGAAGGCAGGGAGTTCCAGAGTTTACCAGAGAAAGGGATGAATGATTGAGAATACTGGTTAACTCTTGCGTTAGAGAGGTGGACAGAATAGGGCTGAGAGAAAGAAGAAAGTCTTGTGCAGCGAGGCCGCGGAAGGAGGGGAGGCATGCACTTAGCAAGATCAGAAGAGAAGTTGGCATGAAAATAGCGGTAGAAGACAGCTAGATATGCAACACTGCGGCGGTGAGAGAGGGGCTGAAGACAGTCAGTTAGAGGAGAGGAGTTGATGAGACGAAAAGCTTTCGATTCCACCCTGTCTAGAAGAGCAGTATGAGTGGAACCCCCCCAGACATGTGAAGCATACTCCATACATGGACGGATAAGACCCTTGTACAGAGTTAGCAGCTGGGGGGTTGAGAAAAACTGGCGGAGACGTCTCAGAACACCTAACTTCATAGAAGCTGTTTTAGCTAGAGATGAGATGTGAAGTTTCCAGTTCAGATTATAAGTAAAGGACAGACCGAGGATGTTCAGTGTAGGAGAGGGGGACAGTTGAGTGTCATTGAAGAAGAGGGGATAGTTGTCTGGAAGATTGTGTCGAGTTGATAGATGGAGGAATTGAGTTTTTGAGGCATTGAACAATACCAAGTTTGCTCTGCCCCAATCAGAAATTTTTGAAAGATCAGAAGTCAGGCGTTCTGTGGCTTCCCTGCGTGATATGTTTACCTCCTGAAGGGTTGGACGTGTGGACCATGTGAAATGATTGAGAAGAATAAGGAGAATGGGGGTGAATTGTACCTAGGTTTTCTGGATATAGAGAAAGCTTATGATAGAGCGAACAGAGAAATGCTAGATAGAGTCTTAGAAAAGATTGGATTGATTGCAAAGATAGTTAACATAGTGCAAAGTATGTATGTGGACACAAGAGCTAGATACAGACTAGGAGACATAGAAACAGACTGGGTGAGAGAGGAGTTAGGCAGGGCTATATATTGTCACCAACCCTTTTAAGCCTGTATACAGAGGAGCTAGCAGCCAGGATGAGAAGAATGAATGTAGGGGTGAGTGTGGGGAACGATAAAGTATGTGTGCTTCTTTATACAGATGACGTAGTTGTTATGAGTGAATCGGCAGATGAGCTTCAAAGTCTGTTGGATGTGGTGGATGGGTACAGAAAAGACTTTGGAGTAAGGTTTAGCAGTGAGAAAAGCAAGGTAATGATTGTGAATAGGTCAGAGGATGAAAGTAATGTGGTATGGAGACTTGGAGAGAATGAGTTGAGACAGGTGCAAGAATACAAGTATTTAGGGATGTGGATGAGTCCTAGTGGGTGTGCAAAGGCAAAGAATGAAAAGATAAATATGGTAAACCAGTGGGTAGGTCGATTGGGAAGCGCGGCAAGGATGAGAGCAAGTAAGTATGATGTGTTGAGAGAAGTGTGGAAGAGTGTGGCTGTGCCATGTATAATGTATGGTATGGATGTGATTGTATGGAATGAAAGTGAAATTGATAAGTTAGAAGTGGGCCAGAATAGAGTAGCAAGGATGGCACTGAGTGCACCGAGGTGCACAGCAGTTGAAGCCTTGAGAGGTGACATGGGATGGAGCACCTTTAGAGAAAGACTCACAAAAGCCACACTTAGGTACAAGATTAGGCTTGAGAGAATGGATGATGCAAGAATAGCAAGGAAGGTGTACCTGTGGAATGAAAGTGGAAGCAAATGGAGGAAGAGATGCATGAGAATAACAGACAGGAATGGATTGCAAGTTGTGTGGGCGATAAGAATGGCTGGGAGGAATCAAAATGAGCGTGAATGGGTGGTAACAAGAGGAGGCAGAGTGGGAGCCGAATGGGATGTGAGAAAATGGAAGAATGAGATAGACAAAGAAGTGAAATGTGTGGGACTGTGAATGGATGAATGAGATGGAAAGAAAGAAGATCCTGGAATGGTACAAAGAGAAAGAGGTCCCGAGGTATGAAAAGTTGTATGATGGAAGCCTGGGCGGTGATCTTCTCTTCCGAGCGAGGGCACAGTGTATGGATGTGAATGCAAGGAGTTACAGGTGGTCTGAGTCCCGCAGCAAAGTGTGCCAGATGTGTGACACGGGAGAGGATGAGACGGTGGAACATAAGGTGCTGGAGTGTGTGAAGTATGCCAGAGACAGGAATGAGATGATGCAAGTGATACTGACTGAGTGAGGGCATGATAGGAATGAAAGAGTGGAGAAGACAGGAAAGGAGTGGATGGTGTTGTTGCTGGGACTGTGTAGAGAGGCGAATGAAAGGATGATTGAGGCGGTGAAAGAGTTTCTGGAGAGAATGTGGCGTGCCAGATGTAGGAACAATTAGGATAGAGGATGCTGTTCGTTTTTTTTTTTTTTTCTTTCTCCCCTTCTACAGGAGTTGCCGATCCAAAGGCCTGGCTCAGGAGTGATCCTGAGCCACCTGTATCGTCAAGATCAAGATCAAGACGGTCACTGGGGGAGGTGTGGGTGTCTGATAGTGACGAGAGAATGGCCTTGAAAGCACATGATAGTGATAGTATATTCAAGGTCATAATCTTTACCTTCTATCCTTCGCTGCCTAATTTCCCACAATCCCTCACGACTTTTGAGAGAGAGAGAGAGAGAGAGAGAGAGAGAGAGAGAGAGAGAGAGAGAGAGAGAGAGAGAGAGAGAGAGAGAGAGAGAGAGAATGCATGTTTCGCCTCCCACAAATGTAAACAAACGGTAACAGTGTATTTCCCCCCATTTCTCCCACTGTTTCCTCCCCCATCACCTCAACACAGGGAGGGGAACCATTAGGCAACCATTAAAAAGCAGCAGGAACGCGTGACGGTTGAAATTAATGGAGATATGGGCGAAAGAATTAGACTCTGCACTTACACTTAGAATCTGACCGTTGTGGCGTCGACCTCAAAATGTCGAGATGAGTTTATTTGTATTTATTATTAATTTTGCTTTCTAGTGAGGTTTTAGGTTGTATTTTGTTGATATTAATTCTGCTTTGTCCTCTCCAGCCTCTTGTATCCCGCGTCACCAGGTCCTTCTTATCCAGGATTTCAAAGGGGGCAACTTCAGGGCCGTTTGCTCCCGGACTGTAGGATATTTATGCAATAAGGTGTGCAATATCTGTATTTATTTATTTACTCATAGTTTTGTAATGTATACTATATTTTTATATTTTTGATGCTTTACCCTTAAGTCTTTGCCCAAGGGGTGGGTGGCAAGGTCCGTCCTCCTCCTTTGTTGTATTTCATTATTAATGCAACAGTAAATGTATCAGTCAATCAATCAATTAATCCAGGGCCGTCAGAGATCTGGTAATTACTTATTGGCAAGACTGAAGATTACAACTTATTTTACTGGTCATCCTCTGAACTTAACTGGTCTTACCTAATGAATACAACACTAATTATATAAAAAAATAAATAAATAATAATAATAATAATAATAATAATATGCAATAATCTAGCAATACAGTTACTATAGCTCATTATTGAAAGAGAGAGAGAGAGAGAGAGAGAGAGAGAGAGAGAGAGAGAGAGAGAGAGAGAGAGAGAGAGAGAGAGAGAGAGAGAGAGAGAGAGAGACTGACCAATGTCCCCTCCTCCTCCTCCCAGCTGTGTGTGTGTGTGTGTGTGTGTGTGTGTGTGTTTGATAAAATGGAGGCAGGATCATAAAATTAAGATGAATTAATGCGATAATATCTTTTATTTAAAATAATAATAATAATAATAATAATAATAATAATAATAATAATAATAATAATAATTATTATTATTATTATAATAACAGTAATAACAATAATGTTACAAACGCATACAATTTAAGTAAGAGCCGTGAAGCAGAGCACAGGAGCAAGCAGTGACCTTGAAAAATCCGGAGTGACCTTGAGAAGTGACCTGTTTACTAATTAAAGCCCCATTCATATCCTTCCACAAAATGCTATAGTGGACATCCTCAAGGAAGAATAAGAGAAAGAGATGAGAAGAGAAGAGGAGGAGGAGGAGGAGGGGAGGAGGAATTGAGGAGGAAGAAATCAAAGTAATATCACTTTACTTACAAAAAAACACAAGATTATACATCCTCCTCCTCCTCCTCCTCCTCCTCCTTCATAGATGAGGTGGAGGTGTTTGTTAGAGAATAGGTTCCCCTACTTTTATAAGCCACAGAAAACGGATTTCACCTTGTCAACCAGCACCTGCCGCCTTGTTTCCGTTTTCTCTCTCTTTTTCTTTTTTTTATTTTTTTATGTAGGAAAGACACGGGCCAAGGGCAACAAAAATCCAATAAAAAAAAAATCTAATAAAAAAATGGCCACTGAGATGCCAGTCCCATAAAAGAGTCAAAGCAGTGGTCAAAAATTGATGAATAAGTGTCTTGAAACCTCCCTCTTGAAGGAATTCAAGTCATAGGAAGGTGGAAATACAGAAGCAGGCAGGGAGTTCCAGAGTTTACTAGAGAAAGGGATGAATGATTCAGAGTACTGGTTAACTCTTGCGTTAGAGAGGTGGACAGAATAGGGATGAGAGAAAGAAGAAAGTCTTGTGCAGCGAGGCCGCGGAAGGAGGGGAGGCATGCAGTTAGCAAGATCAGAAGAGCAGTTAGCATGAAAACAGCGGTAGAAGACAGCTAGATATGCAATATTGCGGCGGTGAGAGAGAGGCTGAAGACAGTCAGTTATAGGAGAGGAGTCGATGAGACGAAAAGCTTTTGATTCCACCCTGTCTAGAGGAGCAGTATGAGTGGAATCCCCCCAGACATGTGAAGCACACTCCATACATGAACGGATAAGACCCTTGTACAGAATTAGCAGCTTGGGGGTGAGAAAAACTGGCGGAGCCGTCTCAGAACACCTAACTTCATAGAAGCTGTTTTAGCTAGAGATGAAATGTGAAGTTTCCAGTTCAGATTATAAGTATAGGACAGACCGAGGATATTCAGTGTAGAAGAGGGGGACAGTTGAGTGTCATTGAAGAAGAGAGGATAGTTGTCTGGAAGGTTATGTCGAGTTGATAGATGGAGGAATTGAATTTTTGAGGTATTGAACAATACCAAATTTGCTCTGCCCCAATCAGATATTTTAGAAAGATCAGAAGTCAAGCGTTCTGTGGCTTCCCTGCGTGATATATTTACCTCCTGAAGGGTTGGACGTTTATGACCGTGGAAAAGTGCAGGGTGGTATCATCAGCGTAGGAGTGGATAGGACAAGAAGTTTGGTTTAGAATATCATTAATGAATAATAAGAAGAGAGTGGGTGACAGGACAGAACCCTGAGGAACACCACTGTCAATAGATTTAGGAGAAGAACAGTGACCGTCTACCACAGCAGCAATAGAACGTTCAGAAAGGAAACTTGAGATGAAGTTACAGAGAGAAGGATAGAAACCGTAGGAGGGTAGTTTGGAAATCAAAGCTTTGTGCCAGACTCTATCAAAAGCTTTTGATATGTCCAAGGCAACAGTAAAAGTTTCACCAAAATCTCTAAAAGAGGATGACCAAGACTCAGTAAGGAAAGCCAGAAGATCACCAGTAGAGCGGCCTTGACGGAACCCATACTGGCGATCAGATAGAAGGTTGTGAAGTGATAGATGTTTAAGAATCTTCCTATTGAGGATAGATTCAAAAACTTTAGATAGGCAGGAAATTAAAGCAGTAGGACGGTAGTTTGAGGGATTAAAACGGTCACCCTTATTAGAAACAGGTTGAATGTAGGCAAACTTCCAGAAAGAAGGAAAGGTAGATGTTGACAGACAGAGTTGAAAGAGTTTGACTAGGCAAGGTGCAAGCACGGAGGTACAGTTTCGGAGAACAATAGGAGGGACCCCATCAGGTCCATAAGCCTTCCGAGGGTTTAGGCCAGCGAGGGCATGGAAAACATCATTGCAAAGAATTTTAATACGTGGCATGAAGTAGTCAGAGGGTGGAGGAGAGGAAGGAACAAGCCCAGAATCGTCCAAGGTAGCGTTTTTAGCAAAGGTTTGAGCAAAGAGTTCAGCTTTAGAAATAGATGTGATAGCAGTGGTGCCATCTGGTTGAAATAGAGGAGGGAAAGAAGAAGAAGCAAAGTTATTGGAGATATTTTTGGCTAGATGCCAGAAATCACGAGGGGAGTTAGATCTTGAAAGGTTTTGACATTTTCTGTTAATGAAGGAGTTTTTAGCTAGTTGGAGAACAGACCTGGCACGGTTCCGGGCAGAAATATAAAGTGTATGAGATTCTGGTGATGGAAGTCTTAAGTATTTTTTGTGGGCCACCTCTCTATCATGTATAGCACGAGAACAAGCTGTGTTAAACCAAGGTTTAGAAGGTTTAGGACGAGAAAAAGAGTGAGGAATGTACGCCTCCATGCCAGACACTATCAGCTCTGTTATGCACTCAGCACACAAAGACGGGTCTCTGTCACGGAAGCAGTAGTCATTCCAAGGAAAATCAGCAAAATACCTCCTCAGGTCCCCCAAACTAGCAGAGGCAAAACGCCAGAGGCACCTTCGCTTAGGGGGATCCTGAGGAGGGATTGGACTGATAGGACAAGACAAAGATATGAGATTGTGATCGGAGGAGCCCAACGGAGAAGAAAGGGTGACAGCATAAGCAGAAGGATTAGAGGTTAGGAAAAGGTCAAGAATGTTGGGTGTATCTCCAAGACGGTCAGGAATACGAGTAGGGTGTTGTTGGAGTATAGCAAAGTTGTAGGCTAGTTCACCAGGATGATCAGTGAAGGGAGAGGAAAGCAAAAGCTGGTGGTGAACATTGAAGTCTCCAAGAATGGAGATCTCTGCAAAAGGGAAGAGGGTCAGAATGTGTTCCACTTTGGAAGTTAAGTAGCCAAAGAATTTCTTATAGTCAGAGGAGTTAGGGGAGAGGTATACAGCACAGATAAATTTAGTATGAGAGTGACTCTGTAGTCGTAGCCAGATGGTGGAAAACTCGGAAGATTCAAGAGCGTGGGCACGAGAGCAGGTTAAGTCATTGTGCACATAAATGCAGCATCCAGCTTTGGATCGAAAATGAGGATAGAGAAAGTAGAAGGGAACAGAAAAGGGGCTACTGTCAGTTGCCTCAGACACCTGAGTTTCAGTGAGGGAATGAAGATGAGGTTTAGAAGAGGAGAGGTGGTGTTCTACGGATTGAAAATTAGATCTTAGACCGCGAATGTTGAAGAAGTTAATGAAGAAAAAGTTGAGGGGGGTGTCAAGACACTTAGAGTCGTCGAAAGAAAGGAGTCTGACCTGGGGGCATTTATGGTCCCCTCCCCAGATGGGGACTCCGAGTCTGGTGTAGGAGTCGCCATGATGATTTTAAAATTTTTGAGTGAAAAGTTTGTGTGTTATTAGGTGCTTGTAGTTTTGTGTAGAGGACGAGAGTTGTCTTTAGATGGCAGGCTGTGACTGCCCCCTTGTGTTGTGAGACACAAAGGGAAACGTTCAGTGAGGTCACAGCTGGGTTTAATGATAAGTTCACAGCACCCCCTGAACAGTGCTTTAGACCTCGCTGGTAGTAATTATCGTTTCGGCAGGTGTCTACTGCCTCCTTCTGTTGCCTCGATGCAGTTACAACGAAGGGTTTGGCTCTATGCAGCCACAACGAGATTGTTGCCTCGATGCAGCCACAACGAGCTTGCTCCTTCGATATAACTACAACGAGATTGTTTTTCGATGCAGCCACAACGAAGGATTTGGCTCAATGCAACCGCAACGAGATTGTTGCCTCGATGCAGCCACAACGAGCTTGCTCCTTCGATGTAGCTAAAACGAGATTGTTGCCTCGATGCAGCCAAAACGAAGGGTTTGGCTCGATGCAGCCACAACGAGATTGTTACCTCGATGCAGCCACAACGAGCTTGCTCCTTCGATGTAGCTACAACGAGATTGTTGCCTCGATGCAGCCACAACGAAGAGTTTGGCTCGATGCAGCCACAACGAGATTGTTGCCTCGATGCAGCCACAACGAGCTTGCGCCTTCGATGTAGCTACAACGAGATTGTTGCCTCGATGCAGCCACAACCAAGGGTTTGGCACGATGCAGCCACAACGAAGGGTTTGGCTCGATGCAGCCACAACGAGATTGTTGCCTCGATGCAGCCAGAACTAGCTCCTTTGATGTAGCTACAACGAGATTGTTGCCTCGATGTAGCCACAATGAAGGGGTTGGCTCGATGCAGACACAACGAGATTGTTGGATCGATGCAGCCACAACAAGCTTGCTCCTTTGATGTAGCTACAACGCGATTGTTGCCTCGATGCAGTTACAACGAAGGGTTTGGCTCGATGCAGCCACAACGAGATTATTGCCTCGATGCAGCCACAACGAGCTTGCTCCTTCGATGTAGTTACAACGAGATTGTTGCCTCGATGCAGTCACAACGAAGGGGTTGGCTCGATGCAGACACAACGAGATTGTTGGCTCGATGCAGCCACAACAAGCTTGCTCCTTTGATGTAGCTACAACGAGATTGTTGCCTCGATGCAGTTACAACGAAGGGTTTGGCTCGATGCAGCCACAACGAGATTATTGCCTCGATGCAGCCACAACAAGCTTGCTCCTTTGATGTAGCTACAACGAGATTGTTGCCTCGATGCAGTTACAACGAAGGGTTTGGCTCGATGCAGCCGCAACGAGATTGTTGCCTCGATGCAGCCACAACGAAGGGTTTGGATCGATGCAGCCACAATGAGATTCTTGCCTCGATGCAGCCACAACGAGCTTCCTCCTTCTATGTATTTACAACGAGATTGTTGCCTCGATGCAGTTACAACGAAGGGTTTGGCTCGATGCAGCCACAACGAGATCGTTGCCTGGATGCAGCCACAACGAGCTTGCGCCTTCGATGTAGCTACAATGAGATTGTTGCCTCGATGCAGCCACAACGAAGGGTATGGCTCGATGCAGCCACAACGAGATTGTTGCCTCGATGCAGCCACAACGAGTTTGCTCCTTCGATGTAGCTACAACGACATTGTTGCCTCGATGCAGACACAACGAAGGGTTTGGCTCGATGCAGCCACAACGAGATTGTTACCTCGATGCAGCCACAACGAGCTTGCTCCTTCGATGCAGCCACAACGAGATTGTTGCCTCGATGCAGCCACAACGAAGGGTTTGGCTCGATGCACACACAACGAGATTGTTGCCTCGATGCAGCCACAACGAGCAGGCTCCTTCGAGTACGAGATTGTTGCCTCGATGCAGTTACAACGAATGGTTTGGCTCGATGCAGCCACAACGAGATTGTTGTCTCGATGCAGCCACAACGAGCTTGCTCCTTCGATGTAGCTACAACGAGATTGTTGCCTCGATGCAGCCACAACGAAGGGTTTGGCTCGATGCAGACACGAGATTGTTGCCTCGATGCAGCCACAACGAGCTTGCTCCTTCGTTGTAGCTACAACGAGATTGTTGCCTCGATGCAGCCACAACGAAGGGTTTGGCTCGATGCAGACACAACGAGATTGTTGCCTCGATGCAGCCACAACGAAGGGTTTGGGTCTATGCAGACACAACGAGATTGTTGCCTCGATGCAGCCGCAACGAAGGGTTTGGCTCGATGCAGACACAACGAGATTGTTGCCTCAATGCAGCCACAACGAAGGGTTTGGCTCGATGCAGACACAATGAGATTGTTGCCTCGATGCAGCCACAACAAGCTTGCTCCTTCGTTGTGGCTACAACGAGATTGTTGCCTCGATACAGCCACAACGAGCTTGCTCCTTCGATGTAGCTACAACAAGATTGTTGCCTCGATGCACCCACAACGAAGGGTTTGGCTCGATGCAGACACAACGAGATTGTTACCTCGATGCAGCCACAACGAGCTTGCTCCTTCGATGTGTTTACAACGAGATTGTTGCCTCGATGCACCCACAACGAAGGGTTTAGCTCGATGCAGCCACAACGAGATTGTTGCCTCGATGCAGTTACAACGAAGGGTTTGGCTCGATGCAGCCACAACGAGATTGTTGCCTCGATGCAGCCACAACGAGCTTGTTCCTTCGATGTAGCTACAACGAGATTGTTGCCTCGATGCACCTACAACAAAGGGATTGGCTCGATGCAGCCACAACGAGCTTTCTCCTTCGATGTAACTACAACGAGATTGTTGCCTTGATGCAGACACAACAAAGGGTTTGGCTCGATGCAGCCACAATGAGATTGTTGCCTCGATGCAGCCACAACGAGATTGTTGCCTCGATGCAGCCACAACGAAGGGGCTGGCTCTATGAAGCCACAACGAGATTGTTGCCTCGATGCAGCCACAACGAGCTTGCTCCTTCGATGTAGCTACGACGAGATTGTTGCCTCGATGCAGCCTCAACTAAGGGTTTGGCTCGATGCAGACACAACGAGATTGTTGCCTCGATGCAGTCACAATGAGCTTGCTCTTTCGATGTAGCAACAACAAGATTGTTGCCTCGATGCAGCCACAACGAAGGGTTTTGCTCGATGCAGCCACAACGAGATTCTTGCCTCGATGCAGCCACAACGTGCTTGCTCCTTTGATATAACTACAACGAGATTGTTTTTCGATGCAGCCACAACGAAGGATTTGGCTCAATGGAACCGCAACAAGATTGTTGCCTCGATGCAGCCACAACGAGCTTGCTCCTTCGATGTAGTTACAACGAGATTGTTGCCTCGATGCAGACACAACGAAGGGTTTGGATCGATGCAGCCGCAACGAGATTGTTGCCTCGATGCAGCCACAACGAAGGGTTTGGATCGATGCAGCCACAATGAGATTCTTGCCTCGATGCAGCCACAACGAGCTTCCTCCTTCGATGTATTTACACCGAGATTGTTGCCTCGATGCAGTTACAACGAAGGGTTTGGCTCGATGCAAACACAACGAGATTGTTACCTCGATGCAGCCACAACGAGCTTGCTCCTTCGATGTGTTTACAACGAGATTGTTGCCTCGATGCACCCACAACGAAGGGTTTGGCTCGATGCAGCCACAACGAGATTGTTGCCTCGATGCAGTTACAACGAAGGGTTTGGCTCGATGCAGCCACAACGAGATTGTTGCCTCGATGTAGCCACAATGAGCTTGTTCCTTCGATGTAGCTACAACGAGATTGTTGCCTCGATGCAGCCACACCGAAGGGTTTGGCTCGATGCAGCCACAACGAAATTGTTGCCTCGATGCAGCCACAACGAACTTGCGCCTTCGATTTGGCTACAACGAGATTGTTGCCTCGATGCAGACACAACGAAGGGTTTGGCTCGGTGCAGCTACAATGAGATTGTTGCCTCGATGCAGCCACAACGAGCTTGCTCCTTCGATGTAGCTACAACGAGATTGTTGCCTCGATGCACCCACAACGAAGGGTTTGGCTCGATGAAATCGCAACGAAATTGTTGCCTCGATGCAGCCACAACGAGCTTGCGCCTTCGATTTGGCTACAACGAGATTGTTGCCTCGATGCAGCCACAACGAAGGGGCTGGCTCTATGAAGCCACAACGAGATTGTTGCCTCGATGCAGCCACAACGAGCTTGCGCCTTCGATTTGGCTACAACGAGATTGTTGCCTCGATGCAGACAACGAAGGGTTTGGCTCGATGCAGCCACAATGAGATTGTTGCCTCGATGCAGCCACAACGAGCTTGCTCCTTCGATGTAGCTACAACGAGATTGTTGCCTCGATGCAGCCACAACGAAGGGTTTCGCTCGATGCAGCCACAACGAGCGTCCTCCATCGATGTATTTACACCGAGATTGTTGCCTCGATGCAGTTACAACGAAGGGTTTGGCTCGATGCACCCACAACGAGATTGTTGCCTCGATGCAGCCACAAGGAGCTTGCTCCTTCGATGTAGCTACAACGACACTGTTGCCTCGATGCAGACACAACGAAGGGTTTGGCTCGATGCAGCCACAACGAGATTGTTGACTCGATGCAGTTACAACGAAGGGTTTGGCTCGATGTAGCTACAACGAGATTGTTGCCTCGATGCAGTTACAACGAAGGGTTTGGCTCGATGTAGCTACAACGAGATTGTTGCCTCGATGCAGTTACAACGAAGGGTTTGGCTCGATGCAGCCACAACGAGATTGTTGCCTCGATGTAGCCACAATGAGCTTGTTCCTTCGATGTAGCTACAACGAGATTGTTGCCTCGATGCAGACACAACGAAGGGTTTGGCTCGATGCAGCCACAACGAAGAGTTTGGCTCGATGCAGCGACAACGAAGGGTTTGGCTCGATGCAGCCACAACGAAGGGTTTGGCTCGATGCAGCCACAACGAGATTTTTGCCTCGATGCAGCCACAACGAGCTTGCTCCTTCGATGTAGCTACAACGAGATTGTTGCCTCGATGCAGCCACAAGGAAGGGGTTGGCTCTATGAAGCCACAACGAGATTGTTGCCACGATGCAGCCACAACGAGCTTGCTCCTTCGATGTAGCTACAACGAGATTGTTGCCTCGATGCAGCCACAACGAAGGGTTTGGCTCGATGCAGACACAACGAGATTGATGCCTCGATGCAGCCACAACGTGCTTGCTCCTTCGATGTAGCTACAACGAGATTGTTGCCTCGATGCAACCACAACGAAGGGTTTGCCTTGATGCAGACACAACGAGATTGTTGCCTCGATGCTGCCGCAACGAGATTGTTGCATCGATGCAGTCACAATGAGCTTGCTCCTTCGATGTTGCCACAACGAGATTGTTGCCTCGATGCAGCCACAACGAAGGGTTTGGTTCGATGCAGACACAACGAGATTTTTGCCTCGATGTAGCCACAATGAGCTCACTCCTTCGATGTAGCCACAACGAGCTTGTTTGCTCGATGCAGCCATAACGAAGGGTTTGGCTCTATGTAGTCACAACGTGTTGGTTGTATTTATGCAGTAACATGGAGCTTGTTAGCTTATTGTACTGCCTCTACGGCAATAAAGTGTGGCTTTATACTTTCTGTGCAGCTCTCGGGGCCGCCTTGCCTCCTGGACGGGTGCTCGAAGAGAGTGCCCGTGGTGGCTATCGAAGAGACCCCTCTTACCTCCCGTTGGTTAACGGTTCTGCTTAAGTAGCTGAAAGAGCTTTGCAGCTCGGTTGTGATGGGTGTCTCTATCACAGCAAGGCCATTGATGGCCCAAAGTCCAAATTTGTTTTACGAAAGAAAACAAATTCTTAAACATCTTTCCCACCACTTTGATCGTGTTGTACCAAATGTTAGAAGAAGTAGGTGTAGTCCTTTTTCATGGCAATAATTATTACAGCGATAAGTTATAATCTGGATTTTTATAGTCCACGCCTCGGACATTTATGGATAATTATGAATTGTCCCCATTTAGACTGTGATGATGTGACCTGTGTAGGAACGAGCGGTGTCCTCGTGTTCTTGGTTTTGTAACAGTCTCTTTGTCTCTGCGGCTGTTGTCGGTGACTCTTTTCTCTGTCTGTTTATTGGATTGTTTATGCGTTTTTCTCTGGGGGTCTACCCTTCTTCCGTTTTGTTGTCCTTGTCTGACTGGCTGCCTGTCTCCTGCTCGATGACTGGATGACTCTTTCTGTCCACCTGGTCATCCATTTGTTTCCGCAATTGTCTTTTTTTCTTTCTCTTTCTCTGGTTGGCTGTTTCTTTTAACTTTTTTTTTCTGGGTATTTGTCTGTTTGTTTCCATATCTAGCAGCATATATAAGCAACCCCTAAGATAGTCTTGACGATACATATGACATGAATTCCCAAGTCAGGCCATCATGTTGGCATCTCCTGTAATGGAAATTGAAGGAGAACAAACATTTATTGTTTGCCTTATGTATGGACAAAAAATATAGCGGCAAAGTTTATTTTTATTTATTTATTTTTTCATGTGACTGAGAAAATATCAGTAGATCACGCACACACACACACACACACACACACACACACACACACACACATGAGAGAGAGAGAATCGTCACATCAGTTCCATAACACACACACGAGAGAGAGAGAGAGAGAGAGAGAGAGAGAGAGAGAGAGAGAGAGAGAGAGAGAGAGAGAGAGAGAGAGAGAGAGAGAGAGAGAGAGAGAGAGAGAGAGAGAGAGAGAGAGAGAGAGAGAATCGCCACATCAGTTCCAAAACACTGCTATACTTCGTCAAAATTTATGGCAACTCCCTCCTTTTCCTCCTCCTCCTCCTCCTCCTCCTCCTCCTCCTCGTTCTCCTCCTCCTCCTCTTTCTCGTCCTCCATTTGTATATAGAGTTGGCTGTGAGTTTTTCATGTTCCCCGGTGCGTCCAAGTGGTAGGTGGGGAGCTGCTGTATTACCCTTCATGCTTCCTTCTCCTTGTACTGAGAGAAATGGACCGTCAATGGAATGTTACCATTAATATACATAGGACCAGTTACGTTATTGTCATACTCTTCCTCTTCCTCCTCCTCTTCCTCTTTCTCTTTCTTTTTTTCTTCTTTCTCCTCTTGTTCCTTCTGCATGTGTGAAGGTGTGACCTGACCTCCTCTTCCACTCTTTTCTGCCCTCCTTAGGTGACCTATCTGCCGCAGGGCGTAGCTGTCAGGTCATTCTGTGTGTGTGTGTGTGTGTGTGTGTGTGTGTGTGTGTGTGTGTGTGTGTGTGTGTGTGTGTGTGTGTGTGTGTGTGTGTGTGTGTGTGTGTGTGTGTGTGTGTGTGTTTTGTTTGTTTGTTTACTCCTCGTATTTCTTCCTCTTCTTCTTCTTCTTCTTGTTCTTGTTCTTGTTCTTGTTCTTGTTCTTCTTCTTCTTCTTCTTGTTCTTTTCTTCTTCTTTTTTTTTTCTTTTTCTTCTTCTTCTTCTCCTTCTTCTCTACGTTCCTTATCTTTATTTTCCTTGTCATTTTCTCTCTCTCTCTCTCTCTCTCTCTCTCTCTCTCTCTCTCTCTCTCTCTCTCTCTCTCTCTCTCTCTCTCTCTCTCTCTCTCTCTCTCTCTCTCTCTCTCTCTTCCTCCATTCCCTCTCCACCTTTCCACACATATCTTTTGTTCCTCTTCTTCTGTTTCCTTATCAATCACCTCTCTTCCTTTCTCTGCTCGACTTATTTTTTCCTTACTTTTCGCGCCTGCGCGCGTACAACTAAACGAATTAATGTAAAAAAAAAAAGATTGGTGAAAGTAATTGAGTTAGCATCTTTTTTATGGTTGTAAGTGTGTGTGTGTGTGTGTGTGTGTGTGTGTGTGTGTGTGTGTGTGTGTGTGTGTGTGTGTGTGCGTGTGTGTGTTTATGTACATCATCGAGTGCTGTGTTTGATAGGCATCGCTCCAGTCCTTGCTTGTGTGAGTAACTGCCTGCATTTGTATACCAGTCCGTGATGCTTCGTTTGTCAGAATAATCAGGACTTCGTGTGCGACCTTAAAAAAAATTGTACCTGTTTTGAAATGTGTACTGTACTGGAATGTTACTGGTAATTTTTTGCGCCACTGTAAAGGCACTTGCAATATGGCTTCTGCAGTGTAATTTAAGTCTTAATAGTGTCGGCACTTTATTTCAAGTACTTTTAAGTGGCTCTACTGAAAGTTATTGGGTGTTATTGGCTGTTTGCATGATTCTAGTGATATTAAACAAGGATTCTGCATCGCCAATAGTAAAACACACAAGAACCCGACTAT
>NC_087173.1:500000-502500 GCF_035594125.1 Scylla paramamosain
AGTTAAAATCCTCTACTTTCTTTATTCATCGCCGTATATTTATTTTTTTACGTGGATCCATTCTTAACATTTTCTAATAATCCGCATCAGTTCGAAAAAAAGTTGAAAATAAAAATCCAGTTGATGTGTTGCTTTCTTTCCTCTCTGAGTTATTTGCTTACTGCCGCCTGCATGTTATTTCTCTTTACGTTTTTTTTCCACTTTCTTCCTCACTCGGTTTCGTTTCGTGTGTTCAGGTTAATTCGATTTGCCTGAAAGGTGGGAAGGATAGGCTGTGTGTGTATGTTTGTGTGTGTGTGTGTGTGTGTGTGTGTGTGTGTGTGTGTGTGTGTGTGTGTGTGTGTGTGTGTGTGTGTGTGTGTGTGTGTGTGTGTTTCTCTATTTATCCTCCTTTTCCTCTTTATACTGTGTGCCTTTTCCTCCTTTCTCTTCGTTTCTGTAGGGCTCTCAGCCTAGGCTCCAGCCCAGTACCTCCTCCCTTCCTTGCCCGACTGAAGAAAACGGGAGTGAATGAAAAACGGGCATAAAACTCAATTAAAACCAAAACGGATTGTGGTGGAACCGAACGAGACTTTAGATGACTAGAGAGAGAGAGAGAAAAAGAGAAATTGTATTGTCATCCATTTCCTAGGGTATCTATTTCAAAGTAATTGCTCTTGTACAGCCATACGGAGAAACATAATTAATTACATAAATGATAATAAATTATTGTAACGCTAATACAGTATGCATCAATATCTAATTATGTAATCTATTGTAGAATTTGAGACTAGGGTATGAGAGAGAGAGAGAGAGAGAGAGAGAGAGAGAGAGAGAGAGAGAGAGAGAGAGAGAGAGAGAGAGAGAGAGAGAGAGAGAGAGAGAGAGAGAGAGAGAGAAAATTTACTTAATCCGCCAAAAAATAATGACTGGCCACTGCCTCCGCCCTAACACGTAAGGCAATGTAGCGCTGATCCAATAAACACACACACACACACACACACACACACACACACACACACACACACACACACTAGTAAAAGATAAATGACACTCGGCCCGCTGGAAATAAAGCTCGCGTATTGGTCGAGGCCTCCGTGTCATGGACCAATCCCCGCTCGCCAGAAAAGTCCATATAGACGAATGAGCATCGAGTTTCCCCCTCTCGTCTGATTGGCTGGCTCCCATCACGGTAAGGGCCTGTGGTGGGGAGGGGTGTGTGAGGGGGATGGGTAAGGGGCAGGACTCGTTTGGAAGGAAGGATGTTGAAGGAGATAAAGGTTACTTCATAAATTTTCGCCTCTGATAAAATGATAAAATGAGCAAGGAAGGTGACATTTTTTGGTGTGTAGTTTTTTTTTTTTTTATCTTTTTTTTTATGTTTCTCCTCCTCCTCCTCGCCTTTTTTTTATTTTTTTTTTTAGCTTGGTCTCTTTCTTCTTCGTGTTTCTTGTTGTTGTTGATGTTGTTGTTGTTGTTGTTGTTGTTGTTGTTGTTGTTGGTGTTCATCATCATCATCTTCTTCTTCTTTCTCTTCTTCTTCTTCTTCACTTATTATCATTCTTCATTTATTATTATTATTATTATTATTATTATTATTATTATTATTATTATTATTATTATTATTATTATTACTATTATAACAAATTTTTTGTTCATCATTTCCAAGTGTATTCGTGGTCTTTAAATCAGTGACAGCTATATTGACATGCTGTGAATGTAATTACTGCAGGATGAAAGCAAGGTCGTGTGGGAGCTAAAAGGAAATCAATCTATGTGTTGCTTCCTTTTCCTCCCGTGGTACAAGAGTTCTCAGAATGCAGTCAGCAAGTGGACACGCCACTCATTCACTTAACATTGCTTCTTTTTCGTTTGAGTGGTGTTGATTTTTATTGCAGTTACTGATTCATGTGCTGCTGCTGCTACTACTACTACTACTACTACTACTACTACTACTACTATCATAGCTGTTGCTGCTGCTGCTGCTGGTATGATGTGTTGGTTTACAGAGATTATCCATCATTATTTCACGCAATCCTAGTATCAAGTGCGCTACATTAGGGTTACTCATGTAGCTTAGAAAGTTAAGCGTTGTATATTTTTAGACCCGACTCGATCCCTCAACGTGACCTTGAAGCAAAAGTAGCACGTGGATGAAAACAAAGAGCAAAGCGTGCGTGTGGCGGGAACATTAATGGTGCAGGCCTCTCACACCTTGACGATGTAGCTCAAGTTGGTGGTGTCCCCAAGATTGGTTTGGTCCAGAGTGTCGCCATTTTAATATTTCCCCTAAGCTTTTTTCACATTCACATCACCTCCATTCTTCGTTTTTATTCTTCCCTTCCGTTCCTTCTTCACTGTGGTCATCTCTTTTTTCTTTTTATCATCGTGTTAAATAATTCGGCAGTGTAGTTTTCTCTCGGAAGTGCTTTCCGCTTCGTTACTTTCTTATTCTCTGTCTTTTCTACTTTTTTCCTCTTTTAGATTTGTCACGCCAGATGTTACAAAAAGTGGTGACTTG
>NC_087173.1:507500-565000 GCF_035594125.1 Scylla paramamosain
CGCGCGCAAGGGATAATCGAAAAGTCGGCTAGTCCCTGGAGTGCTGCTGTTGTCCTCGTTAAGAAGAAGGATGGGTCTACCAGGTGTTGTGTGGACTATCGGGGCCTTAACGCGGTGACGACAAAGGACTCTTACCCTCTACCGAGGGTGGATGACACGCTTGACGCGCTCACGGGGGCCCAGTGGTTCTCCACCTTAGACTTGAAATCAGGTTACCATCAAGTTGAGGTTGCGGAGGAGGACAGAGAGAAAACGGCCTTCTCGTATGGGCAGGGACTGTATCAGTTTAAAGTGATGAGTTTTGGTCTGGTGAATGCCCCGGCCACCTTTGAGCGTCTAATGGAGCGTGTGTTGGATGGGTTGCTGTGGAAAAGCGCCCTGGTGTACTTGGACGATGTGCTAGTGTACGGGAATTCGTTCAAGGGGGCTCTGGAGAGGCTTAAGACAGTGTTGGACAGGTTCAGGGGGGCAAATGTGAAACTCAGTCCAAAGAAGTGTAGCCTGTTCCAGAGGGAAGTGCCGTTTCTGGGTCACATAGTGAGTAGTGAGGGAGTGAAAACAGACCCTGGTAAGGTAGAGTCAGTTAAGGAGTGGCCAGTGCCGCGCAGTGTGACGGAAGTGCGCGGGTTCCTTGGGTTGTGTACGTACTACCGGAGGTTTGTGAAGGGTTTTGCGCAAATTGCGGTGCCACTCCATCACTTGACTCGTAAAGGGGCATGCTTTCACTGGAGCGAGGACTGCCAACGTGCCTTTGAAACTCTGAAAGAGGCTCTCGCTAACGCCCCTGTGTTACCGTACCCGGATCCAATGAAACCATACGTGTTGGATTGTGATGCGAGTGCTGAGGGAGTAGGAGCCGTCTTGTCCCAGGAGAAAGACGGACAAGAGTGGGTCGTCTCCTACTTCAGCAGGAAGTTCTCAGCCCCTGAAAGGAACTATTGCGTCACTCGTAAGGAGTTGTTGGCAGTGATCCTGGCCATTGATCACTTCCATCCTTACTTGTACGGGGCCAGATTCAAGATCAGGACAGACCATGCTGCTCTGAGGTGGCTGAAAACCCTCAGAAACCCGGAGGGGCAGCTGGCCAGGTGGATTGGCAAGCTGGAGCAGCATGACTACAACATCGAATACCGGCCTGGAAAAATGCATAGCAATGCTGACAGTTTGAGTCGCCGTCCTTGCGACAGTGACTGCAGGCATTGTAGACGCCATGAGACTGAGCCTGTGTGCGTGAAGGCTGCCGGTCTTGTCAGTGACACTGAGTGGGGAGAGGACCTCAAACAGGCCCAGCGACAGGACGCTGATATCGGGCCCATAGTGACACTGCGGGAAGAAGGCGAAGAAAAACCGCCATGGGAAAGCGTGGCCCCGCTAAGCCCTGCCGCCAAGGCGTTGTGGCAGCAATGGGCAGTGTTGCGAGTGAGTGACGGTGTGCTGCAACGGCGGTGGGAGTCATGTGACGGCGGTGTGGCCTTCTGGCAAACAATTGTCCCTGTGAATATGAGGGAGGCCTTAGTGCGCGAGGCTCACGGTGGAAATGCAAGTGGTCACTTCGGTGTGAGGAAAACGCTAGGGCGGTTAAAGCAGCGGGTTTATTGGGTAGGCATGCGGAAGGACGTTAGTGAATGGTGCAAAGTGTGTGACGTGTGCTGTGGGAAGATGGGCCCCGGGAGAAAGACAGTTGCTCCCTTACAGGTGTATCAGGTTGGGGCACCTATGGAGAGGGTGGCAGTGGACATCCTGGGTCCGTTCCCTCAGACACTGAGAGGTAACCGCTTTGTGTGTGTGACCATGGACTACTTCACTAAATGGCCGGAAGCGTATCCGCTGCCAAACCATGAGGCTGCCACCGTGGCAGGTGTGTTAGTGGACGAGTTCTTCGCCCGGTTTGGCGTGCCGCACGAGCTGCACTCTGACCAGGGCAGGGAGTTTGAGTCGGCAGTATTCCGGGAGTGCTGCCAGTTGCTGGGCGTCAAGAAAACTCGTACTACACCCCTGCGGCCGCAGTCGGATGGCATGGTGGAACGCTACAACCGCACGTTGGGGCAGGAGTTGGCCAAATATTGCCAGGAAGGGCAGGAGGACTGGGACTTAAAAATCCCCCTGCTTCTCTTGGCCTACCGGTCCGCCGTGCATGAGGTGACCGGTTACACGCCAGCCCGGCTGATGTGTGGGCGGGAACTCCGGCTACCAGTGGACCTCGTGACTGGCAGGCCGCCGGACGAAGACCTGCCCACTACCATCACCCAGTACGCTACAGCCCTACAGGACCGTCTCCGGGAGGTGCACCATCAGGTGAGGGGTAACCTGAAGGTGTCCGGTGAGGCGATGAAGGACCGGTACGACCGCCGGGCAACGGCACCACCCTTTAGCGAGGGGGATCAGGTGTGGCTGCACAACCCTCGGCGTAAGAAAGGATTGTCCCCTAAGCTCCAGAGCCCCTGGGAGGGGCCATACGTGGTGGAGAAGGTCATCTCGGACGTCACCTTCAGGATACGCCAAGGGCCAAGGAAGCGGGCACTGGTGGTGCACGCTGACAGGCTCTGGGGTTACCATGGCCCTGGAAACTTCTCCTGGGGAGAGCGAGCTGCTCTCCTGACCAGTGACGAAGAGGAGGACAAGGACGAGGGCCTTGGGGACGACGAGCCCCTGGTGATGGAGGATGACGGAGACCTGGACCTGAGAGAGCCTGAGCCGCTGGTGATGGAGGAAGGTGGAGCGGATGAGTTGTGTCCCTTGGAGGGGGCACTGGCGGATGTCGACGCTGGACCTGTAGTAGGGAGACCCAGACGGGAGCGGCATCCACCCAAATGGAGTGAGGATTATGTTCTTTGTTGATTTTTGATATACCTAAAGTTGAAGTATTATTTTCTTGTTTTTGGGGGTGTATCTGTAACCTAAAGGGAATAGAGAGAGTTGGGGAGCGAGGGCGCTCAGTCTCTTTACAGGAGGGGGTAGTGTCACGAGAGGGCAAGATCATGAAGATACCCAGACTGAGTCCCAGCTGAAGTGGAGGATGACGTCACACTACGTCACCTCGCCGGCCGCCTACCCTGGGGCTCGGGAGTATCACGTGACGTGTAGCAGCCCTGGGATTGGTGGCGGAACAGTTTGGGAGACAGAGTGGCGGGAGAACACTGGTGAGGGAAGAAAGCCCGCGCGTCGCCGACACTGCCTCCTGTACTTGTATGTTCCTTTGTGAGCTGGAGCGAGGCGTCAAGAAGCCTTCCGAGGGTCGACAAGAGGCCCGGGGTGCCGAGCTACAGCATAGGACTACTGTGTAGTGTGAGCAACCGAGAATAGAGGGCCAGAAGCCGACAAGTGTGTTTTACTACTCGCCTTCTGAGGGGAGCCAGGGGAGAACACGGAGCGCCGCAGGGTAAGTTCACCGTCACGTATGCAGGAAGCACCGGACCCTAAAAGTGTAAGTGTGACGACCCACGGGGTGGTGAAGTTACAATATATATATATATATATATATATATATATATATATATATATATATATATATATATATATATATATATATATATATATATATATATATATATATATATATATATATATATATATATATACACACACACACACACACACACACGAGTGTATGGATTTTAGTAATGAGTGTCAAAACAACAATGTTTACCCTGGGTATGTACGTTTTCTTAGTATGGCCCGTTTTCTATGGATGATATTAAAAGGGTTACCTGAATAAAACGAAAATATGTTTCGTACTGCCATGAATTTACTGTTATAAATGCAGTATTGTTTACCAAACACTTGCACTAATGTAATTATAACTTCCCTCAAAATAATCTTTAAAGAACTTTTAGGTAAGTTTCTACTCTTTTCATGTAATCTCACTTTCCTCCGTGTTCTTTCCTCTAAAACCTAGTATCCTCCTCCTCCTTCTCTGCTAGGTACAAAAAGGTAACGAGGTTCAAACATGTAGATCCACCCAGCCACTCACCTACTCTCGGGAGGCAGGTGGAGAGACGGAGAGAAAGAATGGAGAGAGAGAGAGAGAGAGAGAGAGAGAGAGAGAGAGAGAGAGAGAGAGAGAGAGAGAGAGAGAGAGAGAGAGAGAGAGAGAGAGAGAGAGAGAGAGAGAGAGAGAGAGAGAGAGAGGAGAGAGAGAGAGAGAGATAATCAGTAATTATCTTTCATTTCGTGCATTATTTTTATGATTGTCAAATATTCTAATTGGCTGCAAGACTAACAAACGTTTATAGTAAAATACCTGTAAAATACTTTAATTTTCTATTGATCTTCTTGTTTAAGGAAGTTTTCTGGTTTTGCTGTCATATTTCTACCTTTGTTTTCCCAGTATATTTCTTGTGCCCTATTGTATTCCTGTGCATCAAAGAAAAGTCATGAAAACACAAACAAAAGTGAGTAACTGAATCAAACTGTGGAAGATGGTGTCTAGTTGTGTATTTGATGGCTTATATAGAAGTGTTCATTCATTGTTATTGCTCTATTTGGATTTCGTCTCTCTCTCTCTCTCTCTCTCCTCTCTCTCTCTCTCTCTCTCTCTCTCTCTCTCTCTCTCTCTCTCTCTCTCTCTCCTCTCTCTCTCTCTCTCTCTCTCTCTCTCTCACCTGCATCATCTCTCCCACAACGCCACTCGACCTCATGACTTTTTCCAGGGTCCTGAATCCCTCCTGTAACTCACCAGGCGGAGAACACACTCACACCTTCACGTATTCATCACGCCTCTCGGGGCACCACTCGACCTCATCACTAATTCCACGACCCTGGATAGCCCCTCCTTGCCTGCCTTCCCTTCCTCCGTAGTTTCTCATCCCAGGGGAGCTGTAGCATCCTGGAACGTTCTTAACCTCCACAGCGCTTCTCGTAGTGGTTTGTCCCCGTCCCTTTCATCTTTGGCGGGTGGGTGGGTCAGTATTCACATGTATGGGCGGGCAGTGGTCGGGGCTGGACGCTCGGCAAATGGACATCCACAGAGTTCTGGATACTTACTTTTCTTCTCAGTCATTAAGGCAGCTCAACAATTTAGAAAAGACAAATTAACTTCACATTTTCTTTTATCTATTTATTTTTAAATTTATTTATTTATTTATATATTTATTTATTTGTCCATTTGTTTTATATATTTGTGTGTGGCACTGCAGACTTTACAAAAGAACTCTCATTATCAACAAAAGGCGCGTGTAGTTTTAAAATGGCTGACTTCTTTGCTTTCATCTGTCATGCATTATGTTAATTTCTGCAATATTCTCCTCCATCTGCCTCCTTATTTCTGTAGGATATGTTTTCCATATGACACAGATATTGTAAAAAATGTGTTACAATTCAGTGGCAATACGTCTTCATTTACACACAAACCTTTCACTTATCGTTCATAAGACAGTGAGGCAGGTTTGTGATTCATATTCCTCTGTAGCCTCACCTCAGAGTCCAGGAGGTGGAATCATTTAGGCCGTTCTCTCAGCCTCAGGAAGCGACACCTCATCTCCCGCATGAAAGCCAAATGACTTTCCTCACCTTCCACTCACGCCTCTCTTCAGCATCCAACAGTACCACCACAATTATGAGATCAGTTAAGTCTCACCTATATTGTTCTCGCTTTTTTTCTTTTGCTCCTTTTTGTGTGTGTGTGTGTTTACAGGCGGCTTCTTTCACGCATAAAAAAAAAAAAAAGAGAGAGAGAATGAAAGATAAACTCTTCATGTTTCAATCTTCATTAAGAAATCCAAGACTATCACGCCTGTTATGAAATCAGTTAAGTTTCTTCTGTATTATTCTCGCCTTCTTTTTTCTTTAGTTTCTTTTTGTGGTCCTACGTGGCATCGTTCATGCATAAATAACACAAAAAAAAAAAAAAATTCTCCAGTTCTCTAACGAGTCAAAGATTATGACGCAAAATATGAAATCAAAGTCTCCTCTATATTATTCTTTTTTTTTATTTTGTTAATTTTTGTGTCCTTAGGCTTTACCCACAGAAAAACAAAACAAAAAAATGTCTCCATCACTCCACGCTGGCCTCGGAAACCATAGAGAACTTGACAGCCCATAGCCTTTGTTCCTCTTCCTCTCAATCCGCTCCTCATAAGCCAAGACTTCACCGCACATGTGAAAATAACTTTGTCTCTCTCTTCTTCTACAAGCCTTCACTTTAAATTCCAGGACCATACTTTCCATATGAAAAAAAAAAAGTTTGTTTTTTCCTCCCTTTAAACCCTCACTTCAAAATCCAAGAATTTCAACGCTCATATGGAAGTCAGTAAGGGTTCTTCTGTATGTTCCTCTGCGCAGCACCACCAGTCAGCGAGCAGACATGGGAAGTAAGCAAGCCCTCGTGGGATTAAAGAGAGATTACCCCAATTTTCACGCCAAATTATTCACTTAATGGACGAACAAGGTGATGCCAGTGCAAGGCGAAGGGGAGAAAACACTAACAAATTTAAATAACCCTTCTGTCTTCAAATATTATTAGTCATTTTGCCTTGTGTTTAATATTTTCATGGGGTGATGTTTTTTAAAACTTATTTTGCTTTATTATTCTTTTTTTTATTTATAGTTTTAAACATTTATTTTTGCAGAGGTAAAATAGCCAAAGAACATGTGCGTGACGCTGTAGAGGAAAAACACATACAGTTCTATGTAGTTATTCTTTCGGACAGTACTGTAAACATTGCCTTAAATATAAATTCATAAAAATAATGTTTTAATTCTTATTTATTTATCATATTTGAAGTGGCAAGTAAAAATAAGGTGCGAAGCAGTAACAGCAAAGCGTGGAAGTAAATCATTAGTGTTTGTTAATACTTTACTGTGTGCACCTAATATTTCAACAACTTGACGTGAAAATTCTGTGGATTTTAATATTGCCTAAATATCCAGTGCATGTCAATACAAGGTGAACACTTTAAAAGTCCAATAATAATTCTTACTTCAAATATCAATAATCGTTATCCTTTAAATTAAAATCACGTAAGTGGACGATATTTTTTGTTTTGTTTTATTTAGTCTTTATACGAGTATTCCTAAAATTCAGTTAACTTAAGAGGAAAATATGTTTGAATTTCATATTTCTCCTTCAAATATTTGTAATCATCCTTTGAATTCAAATATCATCAGTGGAAAACATATTTTTAGTCTTTATTTAGTGTTCACATTCGTTACATTCAGTTAACTGTAGAGGAAAATGTGCTTGACTTACTTATACATGGTTTTATAGAGAGCTTGAAAGTTTTAACCAACGACAATTACAGAAATGAAAAAAAAAAAAAATGTGAATAGCAATATCAAATTACTAAATAAATAAAATTGAATTCCATTAACTTCAGAGGAACTAAAACATAATTTTTCTTGTGTATACGTGTGTGTAGCAGCAGGAGAGGGCGCAGGGACACAGCCAGAAGCGTGTGATCTGTGGCGCTCAAGGGTTAAGTCTTGTAAGGGTGAAACACGGGACGCAGTTGGGAAGAAATAGAGTGTAAGGGTTCAGTTGGCCTAAGTAAATTATGTTGGACCGCCTGGGAGAGTGTTAGGGGCACCGTATGGCCTGTGGAGAGAGAGAGAGAGAGAGAGAGAGAGAGAGAGAGAGAGAGAGAGAGAGAGAGAGAGAGAGAGAGAGAGAGAGAGAGAGAGAGAGAGATAATTCAGTTTGTTTTCAGACATTTTATGAAATCACACTTCTTGCTCAAGATTTGCTGAACATGAAACTGAACCACATCCAGGATGACCCGACTCAGTGTTCACGAGCATGGCTGTCTGGGCCTGAAATTTAGCTCAGACCAAGAAAAGAAGCCATTTCCTGCGTCCAGCATGTCACCAGCTCTCGGATTCCCTGATTTTTTAACAGAAAACAGCAACAGATTGGAAGTCACGCCTTGTATTTCAGTAAATGTTACAATGTTACTAAGTGAGCTGTGGTCCAAACATCCTGAGTGAGTGAGACCTTGATGACCTGTGACACATCTGTCCTGATAATCGCCTGACTCCAGGCTCTTATCACCTCAGTTTTTTTTCTGCTTCAGTACCAAGTGATTGTAAACCCCGTACTGTGAGTCCGCCATCACTGACATCACTCCGCCAAAGAGGAAATTAATCTGAACTGACAAATATCCTTCCGTGAGACGTGGGCACTGTTGTCACTCTTCATGGAGCAGCGTTTGGAAGGAAGTTTTGAGTGACTGAAATGATACTGCTTTCAAGAACTGAAGAAAGTCCATGGATGCTTTTATCATTTTGTTGTATTCCTGAGTCGTCTATAGTGTTGCTGAAGTAATTGATCATGAATAACATAAGGACATACGGGAAACTGCAGAAAGCCATTAGGCCTACACATGGCTGTCACTTACCGTCCTCATCCATCAATATGTGTAATAACGTAAAGATGCCTAATGACTCAGCATTAACAACCTGACTATTGTGTCTTCCACTCCTACACCATTCATCTCTCCTCTGGGTACCCATTCACCACGGCACAAGCGCTTTCTTCTCACGGATGCACACTTCTACTTATTCCCTTTTCATACCAGAGGGACACGTTTTGGCTTCACCGCTGCATTCTGCCTCTAGATCAGTGGTTCCCAAACTAGGGGCGCGCCCCCTAGGGGGGCGCGAGGAGGATACAAGGGGGGCGTGAATTCATCTGCTCAAAATTATTTGTTTAATTAGAATAATAAAATCATTCAAAGAACAAATATCTGTCATTACATACATGCAAAGTATAATTATAGCAGTCACTCCAACCCGTTTTCTATTAAGCTAGTTCTCTTTACACGTTTTGGACAAGTCAATGATACCAACCACACTGACGCCACTGAGGGACTCATCACAAACTCCAAATACTCCATCCCGTCAACCTGAGCACATATTCCCCTTGTCCACAGTAGGGATTTATTTCACTCTTCAATTCTGGATCACATACGTGTATGAGTGACATTGTAACCTTGACGATTTGCAAGGGTAGAACGATGCAGAATGGAATGTCTTGTGTGAAATACTCGTTGTGATCGAAAGTGTGAAATGTAAATAATACGCGGTGAGTTTTGTACGCTAGTTTGAATGTATGTGGTGAAGTGTGTGCCTTGATTCCAGTATAGGCGGCGAAAAGTGTGTGTGACAAATTAAGTGTACTGTATATGTTGCTGGGTTGATGGTTCAATCGCCATATCTATTCACTTAATAAAAAACGTTAATAAAAATCTCAGACAGCAGAAAGAAGCGAATCTATTATAAAAAAGTGGAAATGATAAAACAAAGCCAAAAAACACGATAACAGACTAAACCACTGCAAACACAAACTCAACTCTCGACACGTAAGCAAAACTAAACCACCGTGCGCGCACTGCTCTACATCACACCAAAAACGTACCATCATATCACAATTCAGTCATCGCCAAAATCGCTAATATAGGATCCAACAAACAAAGGTACATGAGCACAACTATGCCAAGGTCGACTGTATGCAAAACATCGCTCGTCAAATCAACACATTACATCACAGTATAACTGAGCATTTTCGTGCGTGTAGTTTTACTCCGTTTGCTTCTTCTCGTTGTATTTTCCGCAGTTGTTCTCATTGTCATTATTGTTAAGATATAAGCCACGTTGTGTGCTGAATATTTGTGGTATGTTACAGATTTATGATTTCCAGTTGTGTGATCTATGTTATATGAATGTGTGGTGTGGTGCATGCCAATACGGTATGTTATATAACTACTTAGTTCCATGGTGCAGTTTATAAGTTTGTTGCTATTTTCACTTTGCAGAAATGTCTGGGGCAAAGAAAAGAAAGTATTCAGATGAATATATCAAGTATGGCTTCACTGTTATAGAGAGGAATGGATTTCATCTCCCTCAGTGTGTCATATGCCATACAGTCCTCAGCAATGACGCCTTAATACCTGGTCGTCTGGAGCGACATTTGAGCACAAACCACAAAGCATTAAAAGAAAACCCAAAGGAGCTCTTCACAGCCATACTGCATGAGCTGAATCGTATGAAGCTGGACTCAAGCAGTGTTTTTCATCAAGAAACGTGGAAACTGGTGGAAGCATCTTACGAGCTGTCACTACTTATTGCAAAAGCAAAGAAGCCTCACTCTGTGGGGGAAACTCTTGTAAAACCCTGCCTTTTGAGTGCTGCAAATACTGTGCTTGGGGAAGAAAGCCAAAGAAAGTTATCAAAGATTTCCTTATCAGATAACACAGTGAAGCGTCGCATTGACGAACTTTCAGAAGACATAAAAGAACAAGTTTTGGACAAAATAAAAGCATCTCGCTTCTTTGCAATACAGTGCGATGAAAGTACTGATGTTGCTCACCTCTGCCAGCTGCTTGTTTATTCTCGATTCGTGGATGAAGGAACTGTGAAAGAAGAAATTCTTTTCTCAGCAGCACTGGAGACAACAGCAAAGGCCATCGATGTTTTTTCAAAGGTTGATGAGTTTTTCCAAGAGCACGGTCTTTCATGGGAAAAATTAGTCGGTGTTTGTACTGATGGTGCCCCATCAATGATTGGATCTCGCTCTGGATTTGTGAAGCTGGTGAAAGAAAAAAATCCTGCTGTAACTGGGACTCACTGTGTTATCCACAGACAGTCATTAGCAAGCAAAACTCTGCCTAGTAATCTACGCAGTTCACTGAATTTGGCAATAAAAGTGGTGAATTTTGTAAAGAATAGCTCTTTGAATTCTAGGCTTTTCGCAGCTCTTTGCTCAGATTTGGGCACTGATTACAAGACTCTCCTGTTTCACACCGAAGTCCGCTGGCTTTCCAAGGGAAACATGCTGAGTCGTCTTTACGAGCTCAAAGATGAAGTGGAAATTTTCTTGCAGAAGCAGAAACAAGACAAACTGTATGAAGCATTCAGAGAGGAAGACTTTCAGCTCTCATACCTTGTGGACTTTTTTGAGGCTATCAACAACCTCAATTTGAAGTTACAAGGAAGAAACACAAACATCATTGCACACTCTGATGTGATCAGAGCTTTCACCGAAAAAATTCATCTTTGGAAACGAAAAGTACAAGTTGGGAACTTTTCATCGTTCTCACATCTGAATGAGCTCTTATCTGAGAAGAGAAACATTGAGCAGTATGACGTGACAAAAGAGGTTTTATCACATCTGCATTCCCTTGCTGAGGAATTTATGCACTATTTTCCAGATGTCTCAATGGAGAATTCTCTTTGGACATTGGTGCAGAATCCATTTAACACTGATGTGGAGTTGTTACTGGAATCACTGCAAGAGGAAGCCATCGATTTGAAATGTGACTCCAGCGCGAAAAGGGACTTTGAAACAATGAAGTTAGAAGAGTTTTGGGTGAAATATCTCCCCATTTACCCAAAAGTAGGTGAAGAAGCACTTCGTGTGATTCTTCCCTTTTCTTCTACTTATCTTTGTGAAGCAGGATTTTCAGCTCTTGTTGTTCTGAAAACAAAACAGCGCAACCGACTTGATGTAGAAAATGACTTGCGTTGTGCGCTGTCATCCTTCAATCCTAGAATTTCTGATCTTGTGAGGAAGAAGCAGCAGCATCCATCTCACTAAATTAGTTCATAAATTTTGCCTTAGTCTCATGAGTCATTCCAAATATTATATGCCATGTTTTCAAATTATTTTTTCTTAAAACTGCAACTCAATTTTGCCAATTTGCTAATGTTCAAACCTTTTTTTTCGCTCACTTTGAACCAAATGTTTCCATTTTAGTTACTGGAATGTAGTATTATTTGTTTGAGTGGCTTTCTTTATTAAAATGTAATACAAACAAATATGTTTTCCTGAACAATGCTAAGAAATAAATGTAAGAATCATTTCATATGAAAAAAAAAAAAGAGGCACTGGGGGCGTGCGGGTCTACTGGAAGCAAAAAGGGGGCGTCAGGTAAGATAGTTTGGGAACCACTGCTCTAGATGAACGAAGCGTGCAGAGTGAGGCGGCCATTGTGAGGCGTACAGAGTAAGGCGTGCGGGCTGAGGCGGTGCAAGGGTGAGGGGAACAGAGATAAGAACAGTGGGTGGTCATCAAACGCGTGACCTGACCTCGTTTCCTGACTCTGAGCGAACTGACATTCAGACTCAACGGCATGGAAGTTATGGGAGGCGGAAAGTTAAACAATTCACCCTGCAGAGAGAGAGAGAGAGAGAGAGAGAGAGAGAGAGAGAGAGAGAGAGAGAGAGAGAGAGAGAGAGAGAGAGAGAGAGAGAGAGAGAGAGAGAGAGAGAGAGAGAGAGAGAGAGAGAGAGAGAGAGAGAGAGAGAGAGAGAGAGAGAGAGAGAGAGAGAGAGAGAGAGAGAGAGAGAGAGAGAGAGAGAGAGAGAGAGAGAGAGAGAGAGAGAGAGAGAGAGAGAGAGAGAGAGAGAGAGACTTGACATCCTCCAGATCATTTATGACCCAGAATATTAGCACACTCCACATCCTGGGCTAAACGAAACATGTAGAGACGTGTCAGAGAGGAAGCGTGTAGGCGAACAATGACCACAGCATTCTCTCTCTCTCTCTCTCTCTCTCTCTCTCTCTCTCTCTCTCTCTCTCTCTCTCTCTCTCTGATGTCGCCCTCCTGTCCCCGCTGAAGAATGTAATGAAATGCAGACCTAGTGAAATATGAGGGGCGGATATTGCTGCTTGCCTTCCGTGTTTGGGTGAGGCACTAGTAGTAGTGGTAGTGCTAGTGCTAGTGGTGGTGGTGGTGGTGGTAGCCATGTATTGGATGTGTGTGTGTGTGTGTGTGTGTGTGTGTGTGTGTGTGTGTGTGTGTGTGTGACGTAATTAAGTAAGGTATGAGGGATTGAGATGTTTTATTTTTTTTTCTTGCTAGTTTCTTGGTAGTTGTGTTCCTTCAGGAGCTGTGTGTGGGTGGGGAGGGAGGGAGGGAGGGAGAAGCGGAAAGAGAGAAGGAAGTTAAGGAGAAAATAGAGAGGAAGTATAGCTGGAGAAAGTAAGGAATGAATGTGAGGGAGGAAAGGGAGAGGTTGGAGAGGGAGGTGAGGAAGAGGAAGGAAGGAAGGATAGCTGTAGAATGTAAGGAAAGAATGCGTTAAATAATGAAAGGGGGAGAAAAAAATGAAAACAGAGAGAGAGAGAGAGAGAGAGAGAGAGAGAGAGAGAGAGAGAGAGAGAGAGAGAGAGAGAGAGAGAGAGAGAGAGAGAGAGAGATGTTGAGGGAAGAATGACAAGGAGGGAAGGAGGATGAGAAGGAAAACGGAGAAACAGAGGCTGAGGAATGAAGGATGGGAAGGATATTTTAAGGTAAGGATGAGATGGAGAAAGAGAGAGAGAGATGAGAGGAAAGCATGAAAGAAAAGAAGAAAATGGGGATAGCGAGATAAATTAATGGATGTCCAAAGACAAAAAAAAGGAAACTATTTAGACAAAAAGAAGAAGAAGAAGAAGGAGGAGGAGGAGGAAAGGAGAGAGGAAGGATATCAATAGAAGAATGGGTAGATATACTAATAATGAAGTAGGAACGAGAATGAAAGGAAAAAAATAATAAAGAAAAGAATAAAAGGAGGCTAGAAACGAACACTGAAAAAGCAAGGAGAGAACAAGAAAGAGAGGGAGGGAGAAGAAGAGGGGAAAGAGAAGATACGAAGAAGAAAGAAGTCTGAAGTGAAAGAGATGAGGTTTAGAAGATAAAAAAAAATGACAGGAATGAGGAATGAGAAAAAGAAAATTACTAACGGAATAAAGCTAAATGAAGGATAAAAAAAACACACACAGAAAAGAAAAGGATATTTAGACTAATGAAATGGGAATTGATAGGAGAGAGAGAGAGAGAGAGAGAGAGAGAGAGAGAGAGAGAGAGAGAGAGAGAGAGAGAGAGAGAGAGAGAGAGAGAGAGAGAGAGAGAGAGAGAGAGAGAGAGAGAGAGAGAGAGAGAGAGAGAGAGAGAGAGAGAGAGAGAGAGAGAGAGAGAGAGAGAGAGAGAGAGAGAGAGAGAGAGAGAGAGAGAGAGAGAGAGAGAGAGAGAAAAGCGGGACAAGTAATGAAGGAAGGAGAGGCAAGAGCTGAGAGGAAAGATGAGGGCGCACCAGTGAGTTATATAAGGCAAGTATAACTTTTTCTGATTTGAATTCGAAGGTTCTTCCAATGAACCCTACTAATTTATCTGCCATCTTTACTGTTTCTGTGCATTGTTGATTCGGCTTTAGGTCGTATGACACAACGACACCAAGATCTTTTCCTTTATCAGCACTTGACAGTGGCATGTTATTCATTACATATCTCGCCTGAACATTGTTGCTTCCGATATGTAGAATTTTACACTTTTCTATATTGAATCTCATCTGCCATTTTTCTGCCCAGCTTGTTAGTTTATTGAGGTCACACTGCAGTTCCTGCCATTGTGACACAGACGTTACTCTACTTGTTATTTTGGTGTCGTCTGCAAATTTACTTATTTTGCAATTTATCCCTTCATCAATACAATTAATGTACATTATGAAGAGTACTGGTCCTTATACAGAGCCTTGAGGAACGCCGCTATTTACCTTTTGCCACTCTGATTCTTTTCCATTTATCACAACACGCTGTTTTCTGTCAGAGAGCCAGTCTCTCAGCCATTTCAAGGTGTTTCCGGCAATGCCGTGAGCTTTTACTTTATTGATGAGTCTCTTATGGGGAATAGTGTCGAAAGCTTTCTGGAAATCAAGGTAGATAATATCAACAGCTTTTGTCTCGTCATGCGAGTTAAATAATTCATAAAAGAAGTCTAGAAAGTTTGTTAAGCATGAACGCTTGGTTCTGAAACCGTGTTGCGAATCCTTTATGATTTTATTTTCTTCTAAATATTTAACAATTTTATCTCTGATTATTGTTTCCATCAGCTTGCACACTACTGAAGTGAGACTGATCGTCCTGTAATTGGCTGGGAGAGATTTATTTATTTCTTCAAAGATTGGCGTGACATTTGCTAGTTTCTATTCGTGGGGAACTTTACCCGCTAGTAAAGTTTTATTAAATAAAATTGTAAGCGGTTTCACGAGTTGCTTCTTTAAGAAGCCTGGGTGATATCTTGTCTGGCCCGGGTGTTTTGTTTACGTTCATGCTCTTCGTGACTGAGAGGTTTTCACTTTCTGTGATGGTGAAGTCTGGCAGCGTGGTGCCTCGTGACTGAGGCGTGGGGGTCGGCAGACTGCCCTGAACATTCTCAGTTGTGAAGACTGTTGAAAAGTACTCGTTCAGGGTGTTCGCCATGTCTGTTTCGCTTTGTGTGTTTTTTGCCATTTTCTGTTATTAGTGGACCAATCGTTGATGTTAAAATCTTTTTGTTTTTACATAGCTGTAAAATTCTTTTGGGTTCGTTTTACATGAGTTCGCGATCTGAGCTTCAACAGATTTTTTGCTGAATTTAATCAGCTTTTTAGTTTTTCTACGCAATCTGTCGTGCTCTAGTTTATCATTATTATTTTGTGTTAGTATGTATTTGTGGTACGCATTTTTCTTAGCCAGAAGGCAGCATCTGATTTCATTATTCCACAATTTCGTTCAGGTTTTTTTTTTAACCTTCCGTCTGTTTCGTTGCGGTACACACAAAATCGCAGTTTCATTTAACTTTTTAGCAAACATTTCCCATGCGTTGTTAATGTCTGGTGTTCCCAGCAGTTCATTCACCAGTTGTTAAAACAATATTTAGGATATTGTTACCTCTCGCCGGATGCATGACGTGCTGGTGGAGGGAGCAGCTTTCAAGGATACACCCATAGAGATGCTGGCCTGCGTGAGCCGTCAGTGGTTCACCCCACCTCGTGACTGGAAGATTAAAGTCCCCCATATTTATGCAGTTACTAACGCGATAAGGTCATAAAGTTTTTCGTCTGTAGCGGGTGACTGGGCTGGAGGACGATAGACGAGACCTAATGTTATTTTACGAGATTTATTTTCTAACTGAATGAAAGTGACGTCTATATTAGCAATGGTTGGGGTTGGGAGTAAACGAGGATGAAGATTACTTTTTACGTAAAACATAACACCGCCTCCCGCACGGTGAGTTCTCTCGCAGCTAAAACTGGTGTAGCCAGGGAGTGCGTACTCAGCTAAGTAATCCCTGCTTGATGAATTTATCCACGTTTTTGTGACGCCTATGATGTCGTAGTTTTCAAGATAAATAAGAGCTTGCAGCTCATTTAATTTATTCCGTAAACTACGCGCATTGAAGTAACAAGCTCTGATCTTGTCTGAACCTGTGGATGAAATAATTACGTTAGTGTTTATGACGCTGGTCCTGTTGCTGGCGCCCGCACGTTTTTTGATCTGTGGAGACAAACTTTTTCATGGATTAATCTGGCCATCCTGGCTGCTCCCACAACGTTCAGATGAAGGCCGTCTCTCTGGAAGAGTCTGTCTTCATTATAAAAATCGTTCCACATGTTAAGATACTCCACGTTTTTCTGTTGGCAGAGAGTCTTTAATCTTTTATTTATACTGAACGCAATGTTGTAGAACCTTGCATTCGCGTTGATCCTCGGGAGAATGCCTGAAATTATATTATTATTTGATTTAGTCTTGTACTTGCGAATCATTTCCTTGTATTTCGCCATCAGTTCTTCTGATCGGGATCGCTGGACGTCATTTGTGCCTGCGTGGATAACATAAAGGTGTTAGTAGTGGCGTCCTTGGTCGTGTCCTCGATGGCACCAGTAATGTCCCCTAGAGAGGCTCCAGGAAGGCAGTACCTCCTCCTGCGACACGGGACTCTTCCACAAAATTCCACCAGCTGTCCTCGGACGATCGAATCTCCCACAAGCCTGCTGGTCTCTTCCGGTTCATCTATCTGTTCAGTCAGGATAGAAAAACGGTTATATGTCGTGGTGGGGAGGTGAATGCGGCGCGTGGATTGTCTTGATCCATTCTTGATCGGGGTGAAGGCTGCGTCCTGTGAGAAGGAGGGATGAGGTGAGGTGACAGGCGAGGCAGGAAAGGCTTGCAGGGGGTGGAGCGTCACTGCGTGGCAGGGGTCAGCAGCTGTTGTCTCGTGTCAGTGCCCGCGCCCACGCCCACGTTTGCTGTGATGAATTCAAAAATAGATCCATGCATCGGCCGGGAATCGAACCCGGGCCTCCCGCGTGGCAGGCGAGAATTCTACCACTGAACCACCGATGCTTACTGAAGAAGAAGAGGAGGAGGAGGAGGAGGAGGAGGAGGAGGAGGAGGAGGAGGAGGAGGAGGAGGAGGAGGAGGAGGAGGAGGAGGAGGAGGAGGAGGAGGAGGAGGAGGAGGAGGAGGAGGAGGAGGAGGAGGAGGAGGAGGAGGAGGAGGGATATCAATAGAAGAATGGGTAGATGTACTAATTCTGAAGGAGGAATGAGAATGAAAGGAGAAAAATAAGAAAGAGAAAAATAAAAGGAAGCTAGAAACGAACACTGAAGAAGCAAGGAGAGAAAAAGAAAGGGAGGGAGGGAGAAGAAGAGGGGAAAGAGAAGATACGAAGAAGTCTGAAGTGAAAGAGGTGAGGTGTAGAAAATGAAAAAAAAAAAAAAATAAAGAGGAATGAGGAATAAGAAAAAGAAAAGTACTAACGGAATAAAGCTAAATGAAGAATACAAATAAAGACATAGGAGAGAAAAGAAAGGATATTTAGTCTAATGAAAGGGGGATTGATAGGAGAGAGAGAGAGAGAGAGAGAGAGAGAGAGAGAGAGAGAGAGAGAGAGAGAGAGAGAGAGAGAGAGAGAGAGAGAGGGGGAGGGAAAAGGACGCTGATGAAAGAAAGACGAGTAGAGAGAGAGAGAGAGAGAGAGAGAGAGAGAGAGAGAGAGAGAGAGAGAGAGAGAGAGAGAGAGAGAGAGAGAGAGAGAGAGGGAGGGAAAAGGACGCTGATGAAAGAAGGACGAGTAGAGAGAGAGAGAGAGAGAGAGAGAGAGAGAGAGAGAGAGAGAGAGAGAGAGAGAGAGAGAGAGAGAGAGAGAGAGAGAGAGAGAGAGAGAGAGAGAGAGAGAGAGAAAAATTTTTTTTATTTTAATGCTTTTATTCATAAAATACAATATAATTTGTGAAAAAGACTGTTGATCTCTGATGGACAGTCTTATCAGATGATGTGTGAATACATAAATAAATTAAATGTTAAGTCGCAGTATTGTGTATGTTGTTAGTGGAGGCACTATTGATATCTGAGACACCATTTGTTACTGCACTATCACAAGCGTGCCAGTCTCATCTAGTTGCACAAAATTTCGGGTATTCCCGTAATGTTTGTGGCAGAATCGCAATAAAGTGTTTTGCCAGTTCGGGTAGTGTAGGTGAAGGTGTGCGGCACTGTTGTCTGAGGTGAGAGAGAGAGAGAGAGAGAGAGAGAGAGAGAGAGAGAGAGAGAGAGAGAGAGAGAGAGAGAGAGAGAGAGAGAGAGAGAGAGAGAGAGAGAGAGAGAGAGAGAGAGAGAGAGAGAGAGAGAGAGAGAGAGAGAGAGAGAGAGAGAGAAAGGGGGACAAGTAATGAAGGAAGGAGAGGCGAGAGCTGAGAGGAAAGGAAGGAAGGAAAGAAGGAAGGGAGAATTAGATTACTTGTGTGGTGGTACATTTAACACTGCATAATGTACATTGTATTGCTCGGGGCATTCAATTTAATTCATTCATGCGCTCATTTATTCTTATATTTATTTCTGTCCTCTCTTTTGCTTCTTTTCCTTCCGTTTATCTGACTAGGCATTGGGATTTTGCCAGTAATGGAGTCTTTTTAACATTAAACATTTACTTGTAAACTCTGAAGCGTTCTACTCTCTACGTCTTCCTGCTTTCCCTTCCTTCTTGCGACTCAAGATGCTTCCAAAGAGGAGAATCAAGACACCTCTGGTACTAAATTATCCAACTTTTTTTGTACTTTATTTTGACTTTTTAGGAACAGGAAGTTGAACGGGCATTTTTTTTTTCTTCGCTATATTTTTTTTCTCAGCTCTTTCGAACTCAAAATGATTACAGGTTAAGTGTAGCCGATAAAAGGAATGTGTAGGCATAGGTGCGAATTAGGATTTCTGCGCTCACCTGCACTACTTACCAAAGTGTCTAGATGAAGTGACACGGGTTTTTAAGGCGTTTCTTTGCTTCTAGTGAATGATAAACAGTATTTCTACTTTATTAACAGGAGGAACACTCTTGATAATCCAGTTGATCGTCTGCGAAGCCTTCGAAAACAGTCATGGTGAGAGAGAGAGAGAGAGAGAGAGAGAGAGAGAGAGAGAGAGAGAGAGAGAGAGAGAGAGAGAGAGAGAGAGAACACAGCATTTCAGAACATGGGCCTTAGACAGACTTTACAGTCACTGCCAAAAGTTTGTTCCCCTGTCGTATTCTTTTCTATAAATTGAACACCGTTTCATGTCAACCGTGAGTCCTCCGATGTGCTGCCGCTCACCTCACAAAGCTTAAGAGGTGAAAGGTTACAAGGAGATCAGGGAACTTAAGTCTGAAGGAAAACGGCAAACACAGTGGAAGTGAGAGCGTCAGGTGACAAAAATTCTGGCCCCGACTGTACTGTACCTATCAGTCTGTGGTCTGTAATGTAATGATGCCCTGCCCCTCATCACGTCCGTCACGCTGTGTCCCCGCTTATTGACAGCCATCAGTTCAATGTTACATGATGCTTGGAGAGAGAGAGAGAGAGAGAGAGAGAGAGAGAGAGAGAGAGAGAGAGAGAGAGAGAGAGAGAGAGAGAGAGAGAGAGGGTGGGAGGGAGATAACGAGAAATAAGTTGTCTTGTCATGTATTGTTTCTTCCTTGTTTTCATCGTCATCTTTACCCCCCTCTTTCTCCTCCTCCACACAAAGCAGGCGTCCCGTGCCGGAAATTCTCTCTCTCTCTCTCTCTCTCTCTCTCTCTCTCTCTCTCTCTCTCTCTCTCTCTCTCTCTCTCTCTCTCTCTCTCTCTCTCTCTCTCTCTCTCTCTCTCTCTCTCTCTCTCTCTCTCTCTCTCTCTCTCTCTCTCTCTCTCTCTCTCTCTCTCTCTCTCTCTCCTCCGCCATTGTCCCGTGATCATTATAGTTTTTGGGCTGCGTGATTAAGGGTAGAAGTTAATGAGTAGTGAAGACGCCCTCCTCTTCTCATACACGGCAGTTTGACGAGCCGAGCACTCCGCGGCGTGAGGGTCGTTCTAGGATCGTTATTGTGGCGCTAATTTATTCCTCCGTCAGTTATTGAAGCATACGACTGAAGCTCTCTCTGGTTTGCTTTTATGCCTGGATGGTTTGTGTGTGTGTTTGTTTGTTGTTTATCTGGTGTGATTTTACTTGGTATCCGGTGTTGTTGTTTGTCGTTGTTTGTTTATTGTGTTGGCTGCGTGTTTTTTCTTGTTTCTTTCTGTATCTCCTTTTTTTTGCATGGTGTTTTGTTTGTCACTTATGTACCACTAGTAACTACATCCACGATTCCTTCTCGACATGTATTCCTACTTTGCCTTGGATCTCTGTACATGCGCCAGTACTTTGCAACTGAGAGAGAGAGAGAGAGAGAGAGAGAGAGAGAGAGAGAGAGAGAGAGAGAGAGAGAGAGAGAGAGAGAGAGAGAGAGAGAGAGAGAGAGAGAGAGAGAGAGAGAGAGAGAGAGACACACACACACACACACACACACACACACACACACACACACACACACACACACACACACACACACACACACACACACACACACACACACAGCGTTATAATTACCAGTCATCCTTTTTTCTTTCTTCTCCGTTTTAACTCTACATCTCTCAGTCTTTGCCTTGCTATGAAGTGTCCTTGCAAGTGTTGCCTTTACTGTGGCATCCTTTTCTTCCTTGCCTCTTCAACAACACAGCACATTACCTTGACCTCTCCTATTCTTTCTCCCTTTAACTTTCTTCTTCTCTCTTTTCCCTTTTCCTCAAGTAACCCTTTTAAGTGGCACCTTTCCCCTACTGCCCTTTTCTTTCCCACACGTACAGCACAGAACATTACATTCCCCACAGTTTTCTACCTCCCTCGTTTTAACTCCCTCTCCCTTTCTCTCTCTTACCCGCCACATTTGCTCTTCCCACAGGCAATGTACACTCTCTCCCCGCCACCACCACCACCGCCACCCGCAGCAGGCAGCAGGAGAGGTAAGAAGCAGTGTTCCAAACGTCTGATGATCGCCAGGGGCACTCCGAGGGTCACCCCACTTACTGTCACCCCCACCTCATATCACAGGTAATGGTGATGACAGCAATAACACACTCACAAGAACACGCGGCCTAATGCTGATGGGAGGAGTTGTGACCCACGGAATGTTCCTGTCCAGTTTGTCCTTTTCGTCACCGCGCGCCGTCCTCTTATCCTGCATACTCTCTCACTCATTCCTCTTTTTTTTTCTCTCTCTTTTCTGGAGTTTTTGTGTCTTTCTCGCTATTTTCTTATTTTTTGTCTTTATTTTCTACTTTCTTAAGTTTTGTCATTTTTTCTATTTTCTCGTTGATTTTTTGTCTACTTTTTTTTCCTTAAGTTTTCGTCTCTTTTAATTTTAATTTTTATTTTCCATGTGTCTTTATTTTTGTTTCTGAGTTTTTGTTCTTTTATTTTGTACCCACGGGAGGAAAAGGAAGCAATACATATAGATTGCTTTCGTTTTAGCTCCCACACGACCTTGCTTTCATCCTGCAGTAATTACATTCACAACATGTCAATATAGCTGTTAGTGATTTAAAGAACATAAATGCATTTGAGAATGATGAACAAAAAACTTGTTATAATAACAACAATAATGATTATTATAATAATAATAATAATAATAATAATAATAATAATAATAATAATAATAATAATAATAATAATAATAATAACTGAAGAAGAAGAAAAAGAAGAACAAGACCAAGACGAAGGCGAAGGCGAAGAAAAGAAAAAAGAAAAGAAAAAAAGAAAAAAAAAAAAGAAAAAGAAGAAGAAAGACGAAGGCGAAGAAGAAGATGAAGAGGAAGACGAAGAAGAAGAAAAAGAAGAAGAATGACGATGATGAACAACAACAACAACAACAACAACAACAACAACAACAATAACAACACGAAGAAGAACGAGACCAAGCTTAGAAAAAAAAAAAAAAAGACGACGAGGAGGAGAAACATAGACAAAAAAAAAAAACTACACACCAAAAAAATGGAGCCATCCTTACTCATTTTACCAGAGGCCAAAATCTATTAACTAACATTTATCTCCTTCAATATCCTTCCTTTCAAACCAGTCATGCCCCTTACCCAAACCCCCTCACACGCCCCTCCCCACTACAGGCCTTTGCCGTGATGGAAGCCAGCCAATCAAACGAGAGGGGGAAACTCGATGCTAATTCGCCAATATGAAGTTTTCTGGAGAGCGGGGATTGGTCCATGACACGGAGGCCTCGACCAATACGCGAGCTTTATTTCCAGCAGGGCGAGTGTTCATTTATCTTTTACTAGTGTGTGTGTCTTTACTGGATCGGCGCTACATTGCCTAACGTGTCACGGCGGAGTCAGTGGCCAGAGTCATTATTTCTTGGCGGATTAAGTAGACTTTCTCTCCCTCTCTCTCTCTCTCTCTCTCTCTCTCTCTCTCTCTCTCTCTCTCTCTCTCATACCTTAGTCTCAAATTCTACAATACAAATACATAATGTATTTGCGTTACAATATTTTATTATCATTTATGTAATTTATTATGTATCTCTGTATGGCTGTACAAGAACAATTACTTCGAAACAGTTACCCTATGAAATGGATGACAATACAATTTCTCTCTCTCTCTCTCTCTCTCTCTCTCTCTCTCTCTCTCTCTCTCTCTCTCTCTCTCTCTCTCTCTCTCTCTCTCTGTTACTTGCTCCTTTCGTGAATTTCTCTCTCTTCACTCTCCTTTCTCCTCGTTTTCTTCTCTCGTGCATTATCATACTCCCATGCTGCATCCCTCCAGCCTCTCTCTGCCATCATTCATCCTCCTCCTTGTGAGATTATTCATCCTGCGTCCTGAATGTGCGTGTGTGTGTGTGTGCGTGTGTGTGTGTGTGTGTGTGTGTGTGTGTGTGTGTGTGTGTGTGTGTGTGTGTGTGTGTGTGTGTGTGTGTGTGTGTGTGTGTGTGTTAGTCACCTGTAACCGAGTACACGACTATTCCATGCTGCTGCGATATCCCGGCGGCTCCTCCTAATTAGCAGGACAGCGTTTTGGAAACTCACGGGGGAAGGGAAGGGTCGAGGCAGCACACCGGACCAGACGCCGCCGTAAAGCAAATACTAATAATTCCTCTTGATTTACGTCCCTCAGACGAGGCGGTGAGTGAGGCTGCGTGCTTCCTCTCCTGCTTTGCTTCATCTCGCGCGCTCGTAAACCGAATTCGCTCCCGCGCTCTTTCATCTTCCCGCGATTAATCTAAAAAAACACTCCATCTACAGCACAGGGACAGCGCTTCTTTCCGGGAACGGGCGTCCTTACGTCACTCCATTCCCAGGACCGCCCTGCACCGCACTCATCAATCGTTCGCAGGATATGACGGGAAAGCGAGCCCTCACTGATCGCCGGAAAAGAGAGAGAGAGAGAGAGAGAGAGAGAGAGAGAGAGAGAGAGAGAGAGAGAGAGAGAGAGAGAGAGAGAGAGAGAGAGAGAGAGAGAGAGAGAGAGAGAGAGAGAGAGAGAGAGAGAGAGAGAGACCGTCTTTCTTTTCACAACCAAGATTAAGAAAATCCAGAAGAGGGCGGAACACAGCAATACACATCACGAAAACCTAGATATACTGATGAATAACTTCACAGCCACAGCATAGAGCAGCAGCAGGTGGAGACACATCAGCAGCGACATCAGTAGAAGAAGCAGCTCTGAGATAACAAGATGGCACAATAACAACACAAAAGCGAAGGTAGGGAAAGAGGAACCAGAAAACCAAAAGACAGAGAGGGAAAAGGGGGAGAGGCGAAGAGATACAGACAGAGAGAGAACATAAGAACATAAGAACATAAGAAATAAGGGAAGCTGCAAGAAGCGACCAGGCTTACACGTGGCAGTCCCTGTATGAAACACACCTACCTATTTCCATCTGCTATCCCCATCCATAAACTTGTCTAATCTTCTCTTAAAGCTCTCTAGTGTCCTAGCACTAACTACATGATTACTGAGTCCGTTCCACTCATCTACCACTCTATTTGAGAACCAATTTTTTCCTATCTCCTTCCTAAACCTAAATTTTTCAAGCTTGAACCCGTTATTTCTTGTTCTACCCTGGTTGCTGATCCTAAGAATTTTGCTTACATCTCCCTTGTTATAACCCTTATACCACTTAAAGACTTCTATCAGGTCCCCTCTTAACCTACGTCTCTCTAGAGAATGTAAATTTAACCGCTTCAACCTCGCTTCGTAAGGAATACTCCTCATCCCCTGTATCCTTTTAGTCAGTCTCCTCTGTACTGATTCTAATAGACCTATATCTTTCCTGTAATGTGGGGACCAGAACTGCACAGCGTAGTCTAGATGAGGTCTGACCAGCGCCAAGTATAACTTTAATATTACTTCCGGCCTTCTACTTTTAACACTCCTAAAAATGAATCCTAGTACCCTATTTGCCTTGTTTCTGGCTTCTATGCATTGTTTCCCTAGACGGAGTTCAGAGCTAACTATAACTCTTAACTCTTTCTCGTACCCTGTACCTACCAGAGTTTGGGTGTTTAATGTGTACCTATTGTGTGGGTTTCCTCTACCTACGCTAAGCACTTTGCATTTATTGATATTAAATTGCATTTGCCATCTATCCGTCCATTCATTCATTCTATCTAAGTCTGTCTGCAAGGCGATGGCATCCGCTTCTGACCTAATTAATCTACCTATCTTTGTGTCATCCGCAAATTTACTAACATCGCTACTAATTCCACTATCCAAGTCATTGATATATATTAGAAATAATAATGGCCCTAATACTGATCCCTGTGGCACCCCACTAATGACATGACCCCACTCGGATTTCGAGCCGTTTATTAGCAGTCTCTGTCTCCTGTTACCAAGCCATGACCCTATCCAACCTAACACCTTCCCATCTATCCCGTGCGCCCTAACCTTTCTCAGGAGCCTTTGATGGGGCACCTTGTCGAATGCTTTACTAAAGTCCAGATATAAGATATCATAACTATCACCATTATCTACTGCCTCGTACACCTTACTGTAAAAACTTAACAAGTTTGTCAGGCAAGACTTCCCCTTCGTGAAGCCATGCTGTGACTGATTTATGAAGTTATGTTTGTCTAAATGTTCCCTAATGTTCCTGGCTATTATTGACTCTAACATTTTACCTACAACTGAAGTTAAGCTGACAGGTCTATAATTAGACGCTAAAGTTTTATCCCCTTTCTTAAAGATGGGTACTACATTAGCCTGCCTCCACATGTCTGGTACCTCACCCGACTCCAGTGATTTCCTAAAGACAGAAACTAACGGCTCACTAATAATCTTTTTACATTCCTTCAGTACTCTGGGATATATTTCATCAGGTCCTGGTGACTTGAACTTTTTTAGCCTATCTATCTCCTGCTCCACTATCTCCCTAGTTATGGAAATATCCGTCAGCTTCTCATTCTCATCTGCTCTAAACACCTGTTCACTATCTGGCATATCCTGCATGTTTTCCTGAGTGAAGACAGTTAAAAAATAATCATTCAGAAGTTTACGAATCTCCTCCCCAGAACTAACCAGCTCCCCATCTGCTGCCTTTAATGGACCTACAGTATCCTTATTTTTCGTCCTGTATACCTGATAAAATCCCTTGGGGTCCGTCTTCGCCTGGCTGGCTACCTTTAATTCATAATTGTCCTTAGCTTTCCTCGTTAACTTCCTGACTGTTCTAACTAATTCATTATACTGTGTCCTTAAAACTTCCTCACCTGCCTTTAATCTCTTATATATACTTCTCTTACGCCCTATATAATGCTTTAACCTAGCAGTCATCCATTTAGGGTAATTTTTTTGTGATCTTATTGTTTTATACGGGATATTTGCTAATTGACCTGTATGAACTTTATCTACGAAATATTTATACAATTCATCTACATTTACTTCACCTAAACCCCTCATCTCGTTCCCTACCATCCTCTCCCTTCCCTCATCAACTCGCCTCGACCTTACCTCTCTCATTTCAGCATGACCTGACATTCCAACATACTCACACCTATCTCCCCCCTTCCTCTTTCCTCCTCCCTTCTGGAGCCTCACCTCACCTCCCTCATCCTGCCTTATCTCTCTGAACTCCGTCCCTGACCTGACCTCACCCTGCATCCTTTGCCAGTCCACTCCTTGGAGGTACCTTTTTAATTCTTCAAAATCTGCTCTCCTAAAGTCAGGTACTTTACTAGTGTTTTTATTTCTAACAGTTTCTTCCCATTCTAGATTGTACCTAATTTAAAGGAGAGGGAGAAAGAATACCGCGGGAAGGGGAAAGGTAATGAGAATCGGGGAGACAATATGAGGTAAGGGGAAAGGATAAAGAGATGATGAGGGAACGGGAAGGAAAATAACGAGGAGGATGCAGAGGCCGCGGCTTCGTATACTGAGCCCGTGAGCGAAAGCTGCAGAGCACGAGGGAGGGGCGAAGGGGACGCGGTAAAGGGGAAGGGAGAGAAGAGAGATGAAAACATGGAAAAGGAAAGTAAAATCTAAAACATGGATAAAAAGAAAAGATACAGGGTAGGAGATAAAATAAGATTAAGACAGGATAGATGGGAGGAAAAGGGAAAATATAGAAAAATGAAACGAAATAAGAGAAAAGGAGAGACGGAAACATACGACTGAGGAAAGGAAAAGATAAAATGCAGACAAAGAAAGGAAAAGAGAATATGGCAGAAGAAAAAAGAAAAAAAACATGGAAAAAAAGAAAAAAAAAAAAATATATATATATATATATATATATATATATATATATATATATATATATATATATATATATATATATATATATATATATATATATATATATATATACATATATAGAAGATAAAAGGCGAAAGGGATACGAAAAAGAAAAAAACAGGGAAAGGAGAAGGAAAAGAAAAGACAAGGAAAGTAAAAGGAAACATGGCAGAGAAAAAGGAAAAATTGATAAACCTGGAAACAGGAAAAGTAACAACAAGATAGAGGGGAAGAAAACGACGAAATACAAGCAGGGAATGGGAAAAGAAACGCGAGAGAAAAGGAAAAGGAAAAACGGGAAAAAGAAAAGAAACAATAGAGAAACGGAGAAAGCGAATAGAACAGGTAAAAAGAAAAAAATGCACAAAGAGACAGAGGAAAAGACAGAGACACGAGGAAAGGAAAATAGAGGAGAGAGAAAAGGAAAATGCGAAAAAGAAAAAAAAATACAAGGAAAAATACAAGGCAGAGGAAAGAAAAAGGAAAGGAACACGACAGAGGAAAGGAAGAGAAAAAGATACAGAAAACAGAAAATTACTAAGGAAAATATACCCGGAGAAAGAGATACAGGAAAAGAACGAAACACAGGACAGAGTAAAGAAAAAAAGGAAAGACACAGAAAATAAAGAAAAAGGCACAGGACACAGGGAAAAAGACAGGAAAAAAAAAAAAGAAAGGGTCACAGGACAAAGGAGAAAAATGAACGATGACAAAAGGGAAAAGAGGGGAGGAAACACAGAAAAAAATGCAGAACACAGGAAAGAAATGAAAAAAGAAGTATCAAGAATAAGGAAAAAGAGGAAGAAAACGAAGGAAAAAAGATAATGGGAAGAGAGGAAAGAGAACTAACTGGCAGGGCAAAGGAAAGGGAAATGTAAAAGAAACACTGGAAGAACACGGAAACGAAAGAAAATGGAAAGTTACGAAACGAAGAAAAAAACAGAAGGTAGATGCCCAGAGAGATTAGAAAGAACTTAGAGCGAGATGAAAACTGTGACGCTTCATAAGGGGAAGATAAGCATTGCGTTGTAGCCCTCCCCCCGAGAAAAGGCCCGATTTTCATCGGGCCTTTTCTCGCCATTTTGTTCCCCTCAGCCACAGCTCATAGTGCAAAAGAAAATTGTGAGGAAACTACACAAGCTTTAAAAGATAAAAGAAAAACGGAGGAGGGAGAGAGAGAGAGAGAGAGAGAGAGAGAGAGAGAGAGAGAGAGAGAGAGAGAGAGAGAGAGAGAGAGAGAGAGAGAGAGAGAGAGAGAGACTAAAAACCTTTTCTTGAACTTTTTTCTCATTTTTCCTTTCCATTTGAATTTCCTTCACCCTCACACCCACAACCCTCCTCGTATCCGACTCTCTCTCTCTCTCTCTCTCTCTCTCTCTCTCTCTCTCTCTCTCTCTCTCTCTCTCTCTCTCTCTCTCTCTCTCCCTTCCAGGTATATGATATGATTTCGTCAAGCTGAAATCTCGAAGTGGCATTCACCCAACCCTGCAGCGATGACGGAAAATCACTGTATTGTTGGAGAACTGTTGGGTTTTCCTCTCTTTTTTCTCCGCCGCGTCTTGAGTGACAGTGGTTCACACAGCTTATCACGTGTGTTCATTTACATTTTTTTTTTTTTGCCAGGTTGGGTCGCGGTCACTTACTTACATGATTATACCCTGATATAAGGACATTTTCTCTCTCTCTCTCTCTCTCTGGTTTTGTCCCATCATTATTTTATTTTTTTTTACTTTTTAAGAATTCCTTGTTTAAAAATTCCAGGGTTTTTTAATCTCTCTCTCTCTCTCTCTCTCTCTCTCTCTCTCTCTCTCTCTCTCTCTCTCTCTCTCTCTCTCTCTCTCTCTCTCTCTCTCTCCTCCTCCGTTTTTCTTTTCTCTTTTAAAGCTTGTGTAGTTTCCTCACAATTTTCTTTTGCACTATGAGCTGTGGCTGAGGGGAACAAAATGGCGAGAAAAGGCCCGATGAAAATGCCAGTCGCCAGAGACAACATTCCAAAAGCACATCTAAAACCTCCTTGGAAGAGTTCAAGTCATAGGCAGGAGGAAATACAAAAGCAGGAAGAGGTGCAGAGTTCATCAGTAAAAGGGACGAAAGACTGCCTAAGTATTCTAGTTAGCTATTGCTTTAGAAAGGTGGACAGATCAGTGTAAAGAGAAATTAAATTTTGTGCAACGAGGCCACTGAGAGGGGAAGTGTATGCAGTCAGCAAGACCAGAACAACAGTTAACATGAATGAAATGATAGAAGGCAACAAAAGATCCAACATTGCGGCGGAGAGAGAGAGAGAGAGAGAGAGAGAGAGAGAGAGAGAGAGAGAGAGAGAGAGAGAGAGAGAGAGAGAGAGAGAGAGAGAGAGAGAGAGAGAGCTGAAGACAGTCAGTAACATAAATTCTATTCATAATAATGCATTTTCCTATAGTTAAGTCTCTCTCTCTCTCTCTCTCTCTCTCTCTCTCTCTCTCTCTCTCTCTCTCTCTCTCTCTCTCTCTCTCTCTCTCTCTCTCTCCCTTCCAGGTATATGATATGATTTCGTCAAGCTGAAATCTCGAAGTGGCATTCACCCAACCCTGCAGCGATGACGGAAAATCACTGTATTGTTGGAGAACTGTTGGGTTTTCCTCTCTTTTTTCTCCGCCGCGTCTTGAGTGACAGTGGTTCACACAGCTTATCACGTGTGTTCATTTACATTTTTTTTTTTTTGCCAGGTTGGGTCGCGGTCACTTACTTACATGATTATACCCTGATATAAGGACATTTTCTCTCTCTCTCTCTCTCTCTGGTTTTGTCCCATCATTATTTTATTTTTTTTTTACTTTTTAAGAATTCCTTGTTTAAAAATTCCAGGGTTTTTAATCTCTCTCTCTCTCTCTCTCTCTCTCTCTCTCTCTCTCTCTCTCTCTCTCTCTCTCTCTCTCTCTCTCTCTCTCTCTCTCTCTCTCCCTCCTCCGTTTTTCTTTTCTCTTTTAAAGCTTGTGTAGTTTCCTCACAATTTTCTTTTGCACTATGAGCTGTGGCTGAGGGGAACAAAATGGCGAGAAAAGGCCCGATGAAAATGCCAGTCGCCAGAGACAACATTCCAAAAGCACATCTAAAACCTCCTTGGAAGAGTTCAAGTCATAGGCAGGAGGAAATACAAAAGCAGGAAGAGGTGCAGAGTTCATCAGTAAAAGGGACGAAAGACTGCCTAAGTATTCTAGTTAGCTATTGCTTTAGAAAGGTGGACAGATCAGTGTAAAGAGAAATTAAATTTTGTGCAACGAGGCCACTGAGAGGGGAAGTGTATGCAGTCAGCAAGACCAGAACAACAGTTAACATGAATGAAATGATAGAAGGCAACAAAAGATCCAACATTGCGGCGGAGAGAGAGAGAGAGAGAGAGAGAGAGAGAGAGAGAGAGAGAGAGAGAGAGAGAGAGAGAGAGAGAGAGAGAGAGAGAGAGAGAGGCTGAAGACAGTCAGTAACATAAATTCTATTCATAATAATGCATTTTCCTATAGTTAAGTCTCTCTCTCTCTCTCTCTCTCTCTCTCTCTCTCTCTCTCTCTCTCTCTCTCTCTCTCTCTCTCTCTCTCTCTCTCTCTGTCGTGTCCCTTGTTGCATCTTACACTAATGCAGACTCTCGCTCCCCAAGTTCCCGTTTTCCAATAACATGTTTGGTCGCGCTGAGAGAAGTCGAGTCTCAAGCTCCGCCGCCACGCCACCTGCTCTTGAAAACTTACTCCTTCCTCCTCCTTGCTTGCTTCCCTCCTTTCCCTCCTTTTATTTTTCATAAGCTGCGTTGTGTTGTAATTAAGTGCTTTTTATAATAGCCGGTAAAATTTTCATAAACGCAAGCGAAGTTGGAAGGGATGTGTGTGTGTGTGTGTGTGTGTGTGTGTGTGTGTGTGTGTGTGTGTGTGTGTGTGTGTGTGTGTGTGTGTGTGTGTGTGTGTGTGTGTGTGTGTTTGTCTTTTCGAGTAGTTATGGTCATGGTGGTTGTTTTGTAATCTTTCATCCGTCCCTTATTATCTTTTGCTGCTATTCTGCTCTGACAGTTGGAGAAGAAATTGTTTGTCAAAATCTATTTTCTTGTGTATCTGGGGATGCTCTCTCTCTCTCTCTCTCTCTCTTTCTCTCTCTCTCTCTCTCTCTCTCTCTCTCTCTGTCTCTTTCTCTCTGTGTGTGTGTGTGTGTGTGTGTGTGTGTGTGTGTGTGTGTGTGTGTGTGTGTGTTGCTTCAACGCTTATGTCCTCAAAACTCCACAATGAAAGATTTAAAATGTCAGAAAAAAAAAGATAATTCCCATTAACAACAGAGTTGCATGACAAGAACACAAAGAACACGAAGAATCGAACTGAGAGGCACAATTGGTTAGACATTGGTTAGACACATTAGTTAGACAAGTGTTCAGGAGAGGACAAGAGTACCAAGTGGATGAGGGTAACACTATCCAATGGCACTGCAGCACCACGACACTACATAATAGCGGTAACACTATGACGTGCATTCTTAGTACACTCATTAGTACAGACAGCCTCTACACACGATCAAATCACTAATTAGTTCGTAGTAATACAGTGTTACCCATGTGCCGTGTCCTTAACGTTGACGACCATAGAAATCTCTCACGATCTCCTGCCTCTCTCTCAGCAACTCATGCGTCCTCGTGCTGTCATCCATATCCCGTGCCAAGCTTTCCAGCTATTTCACTCGTCGCCTTCCCCTAAACCCCAAGGTAAGCCGAAATAGGGTAAGAAAGATATAATTGCATTGAATAAGTAACCAGATCGCTTAATAACGAAAAAACATCGTTCTTAACTGATAAAATCTTATAATGACACCTGAAATATAAAGAAATGGATCCCGTGGTGCAAAAAGGACTAGTCTTATCTCATAAAGACTATTTTTTGAAAGGACACGTATGCAAACTTGAGTTATAATGGGCGATTTTGAGACTGATGACGTAGAAACCTTACTAAACTATCTCTGGATTCATAAAAAAAAAAAAATTGGAAACGCCCTATAACTTCCAATAGAGCGTGATAAACATAGAAGCTATGAAACGTTTGAAAATACACACCTAGACACCATCTGTCCACTGCACTTCAACATATGCTCTCGTTCATATGCCTGTCTCCTTCCTCCTGCCTCTCCTCCTACCCGCCTCTCTGGTCCCATTCTTTCCCCTGAGAGTCCGCCTAAAGTCTTACTCCAGGTAAACTTTCCAGTAATTATTAACTCCAACATGTTTTTTTTTTCCCCGAAAATCATACTTTTCTGCCAGAGTGTCGTCGGCACTCCTGGGCGGCTTATGACTACGCTGTGAGGTGAACTGTTTCCTTGGTTATTCGTTATGTCTTCCGCTTTCCTGGAGGTTGAAAGTGATTCCCTCAGGCTGAAAGAGTGATTCTGTGTGTGATTGTGTGTGTTTATATGTATACTGGTACATGTGACCTTGACCTGACCTTGGCTTTTTAGCGGCCATCAGCGTGCGGTCGAAAGAATCGTCTCCATCTTGTCAGTCTGAGAGGGACGGACGCTGAGATGAGAATGGAAGGCGGGAGGGAGAGCGGGAGAGAAGATGAGGGAGGGAGGAAAGGTTGGGAGGAGACGAGGCGGGAAGGATGAGGAACACTTGAGGATTTCCATGACACTTGTCTTCTGGTGGGTGAAAGCTGGGGTGCCATCGATCTTCCTCGAGACGAGCACCCTCGTGGCCTGCCACCCGCCACTCAACGCCCACCACTGGTGGCTGGCCTGGTGTGCATGCAGCTTTGGCTTGGAGTCATGGGGCTCGGGGACTGCGCTGCTCTGTGCTTAGAGCAGGAAAACCTTGTCCTGCTGATGTACTGAGGACGAGCGTTCACTGACACTATGCCGCCACTCACCATGCACTCCTGCCTGTTTTTATTCTCTTTTTTTTTGTGTGTGTTTTCTGCACGATGAACATTTTCTATGTAATATTACAGGGATTAGATTGACAGGGTTGGAAAAAAAACACGAATAGTGCCTATGTTCCTCTCCCTCCTCCTCCTCCTCTTCTTTCTCCTCTTTGGTATTCACTGTACGTGGAGTGACCAGCAAAATTTAGCGATAATGGAAAGGACTGTTCGAGTCCTTTCCATTATCACAGAGCCACACCATTATTATGGTTTGGCTCTGTGATGGACTGCACTACCCTTACATTAATCTCTCCCTCCTTCCCCCTCCTTCTCTCTCTTCCCCGCCTCTCCCTTCCCGTCCCTTCTTACCTGCAGTCTTTATGAATATCCAGCCCCTAATTACGTATTTAGGTGAGCTGCCCATTTCCCAGAAGCCACCCGTAACTCACACTGAATATTTATCGCCGTTATTCCCCTCCCTAGTCCCCCTTATTCCTCCACCCCTTATCTCCCTTACTCAGTCTCCTTCTCTCCTATCCGTGACCTTACAGCACCCGCTAACTTGACTCATTCCTCTTTCTTTCCTTCCCTCTTTCCTCGTGGCTTTTATATTCTCTCTCTCTCTCTCTCTCTCTCTCTCTCTCTCTCTCTCTCTCTCTCTCTCTCTCTCTCTCTCTCTCTCTCTCTGTACTTCAGATAATTAATGAAGTATAAATTTTTGGCCAGGCGTTTGTCGTTGCTTCAAATATTTCCGATGATATGCGAGGAAATATTATGATTTTTTTCTTCCTTTCTGCTTGTGCATGTGTAATTTTTTTTTTTTTCTCTCTCTCTCTCTCTCTCTCTCTCTCTCTCTCTCTCTCTCTCTCTCTCTCTCTCTCTGTACTTCAGATAATTAATGAAGTATAAATTTCTGGCCAGGCGTTTGTCGTTGCTTCAAATATTTCCGATGATATGCGAGGAAATATTATGATTTTTTTCTTCCTTTCTGTTTGTGTATGTGTAATTTTCTCTCTCTCTCTCTCTCTCTCTCTCTCTCTCTCTCTCTCTCTCTCTCTCTCTCTCTCTCTCTCTCTCTCTCTCTCTGCACACAAAATCAGGGCAACACAACTCTATACAACACTCATAACATCACACACGAATTTCAGGACGTCAAACATAAATCAAATTGAATCAACTTAGCAAACGGAATGTCAACTTTAATCTTTTTGTGGCGCTTCACGGTCGCTGCTTCCTACTCACTGATCTTGTTTCACTGACAATTAGAGACAAATGCCCCTCGTTTATTGGTAGGCCTTCATGCCGCGTCATCCTCACACCGCAGCATACCACTGTTCTTCTTGTAAACTGTATTATGTATTAGTCTTTCCGTGGTGGCCGTCTGTTCGAGTCCTGCTAGTCTGTGTTGTGTGTAGGAATGTTATGATTAATTTTTTTTTGTTTTTTTCACGCGAATTGCCTCCTTGTGCCTAACCAAACGTAATGATAGTATGGCACTTGCTAGTTTATTTAAGTAACTCAAGATAATAAAATAAAAAACAAAAATAAATAAATAAAACCACACGTACTACTAAAGAAAATAAGACATTTAAGGATGAGAATGATGAATGCGGAGGAGAATGGTAATGGAAACAGGTAGGTGAGTTACATACAGGGACTGCCAAGTGTTGTAGACCTGACAGATTCTTGCACTTTTCCTTATTTTCTTGTGTGTGTGTGTGTGTGTGTGTGTGTGTGTGTGTGTGTGTGTGTGTGTGTGTGTGTGTGTGTGTGTTTTCTTAAGAAGTTTCAACAACTCGATCGCTCCTATTGATGTGACTTGTGTTCTTCCAAATTATACTGTACTCTTTCCACACAACTTTAGCTCCTTGAAGAGGGAGGCTTCAAGGACATTCTGGGCTGTCTTCTTAAGGTACTAGTACCTTCAGTATTCTTATTTTTTTTTTCCAGAACCACTCTTACATCAAAAAATCTATATTCTTACATGTATAGATAGCCAAAGCAGTCCACGGGCTCACACGGCCACTGCCAACACTTTATTTTAATTATTAACACTGCCCATGAAATCGAAGAGAGCTCGAGCCGACAAAAAGCTTGGTCGAAAAAAGACTAACAGACTGAAAATGTGTTTCATCAAAGAAGCGAGTAAGTTGTTACTGCAGGACCTTCACGTGCCGCCTGAATTGGAAGGTAAGCTGCAGGTTTATGACGCCGTTCTGTGTTTTGCTGCCGGCAAGTATCCCTAAAACCATAGAAAAATACACATTACTCAGATCTGAATAATTCGTCCTAGTTTCAGTGCAAGTCGAGGAGTTCACGCCCTCGTGTCGGCATCCCACGCGCTTGAGCTGCAGACATATCACAGAGCGCGCCACTCTCCTCAATGAAGAGGCAATAAAGAAAAATGAATAAATGAAAATATCACCACACGATGAAGATAATTAACACGTGATAATATGACATCCACATTTTCAACGCATTCTTTTCCCAATGACAAGGTGTAATGCCTTTAATTCGACTTTCTCTATTATTACCGCTCTCGGTGTGCTATGAAATATGGACTCTCATAAGAAAATACTCCCCAGTAGAAATCCCATATGATAAAAGTACTCCCGCAGTCATTATTCCATATAATATATGGACTCCCCAGTACATATATCATATGGAATATTGACTGGTCCCCGTGGAATAAATACTCCCATACAATTTAAAGTCATTAAAACAAAATTACCTTAAATTGTATATTTGTCCCTCTGCAGATGATCAATAACATCCAATTATATTTACGATCTACATCTACATCACTCCTTTGACATAATCAAAATGGTTACTGTTGGTATGTTGCAGGTAAATAACACGTTTATCACAAAGGTCCGAATCGCTGAGACTACATGACTTTTCCAAGACATTTCGTCCAAACAGGGCCACACACCCTTCAGAAGATACTGATATATGAAGTCAAATAGCACGTGCGGCTTTGTCAACAACACTCAGGACACTGGCAGCAAACTGTAAAGTGGCTTGGTGTGTGGCTTGGTCGGTTTCGTTCCGCGATCTCAGTTTCAAATGCGTAGACGAGCACGTTCGAGTGCACAAAGGATAGTCGAATTGGAAGTGAATTCACGAAATTCGTTTCTATGCCTCATTACCTCCTCACCCTTCCTAAGTGTGGGAGTACTTATTTCACAGAAGAGAGTACATTTGCCATATGGAATAATGACTGGGGGATTGCCTTTACCATAATGAATTTGTACTTATTTTGGGGGAGTGCTTGTCCAATATGACACCGGTACTCGGCTTTCCCCGCATGACCTGGCCACCATTTCAGAAGTTAATGAATATCTTCATGGGAAAAACTGCCACCCAACATACACATTGCGCAGGATCTGCACGTTCAATTCCAATAAAACCTCGGATTTAACTCACAATCAATAAGGCCGCCCCCTCCCCTCCCTCTCCCTCCCCCCTACCAGTATTGTGTGCCATTGAATATATTATCATGCATATATATGTGTGTGTGTGTGTGTGTGTGTGTGTGTGTGTGTGTGTGTGTGTGTGTGTGTGTGTGTGTGTGTAAGCACTATACATTTTTTTTCTCTTTTTTTTTTTTCTCTCTCTCTCTCTCTCTCTCTCTCTCTCTCTCTCTCTCTCTCTCTCTCTCTCTCTCTCTCTCTCTCTCTCTCTCTCTCTCTCTCTCTCTCTAAGGTCACATACCTTCAAGACCTTAAACTTCACCGGAATTCAACACATATCGACACAGAAGTTAGATATGATCACCCACTTGCCTTGGCCTGTACATGCACTAGATAATAATTACATAAACTATAATGAAGGCAAATAAATCAAATAACACACACACACACACACACACATGACCAGCTTCCTTGAATTCATCCACAGCCACCTGGACAAGCGAAACACCTCTCTAGCTGTTGCTTTTGTGGACTTCAAAAAAAGCCTTTGATCTTGTTGATCACACTGTTGTCATCAGCAAGGCAGTAAGTCTGGGTCTCCCTCCTAACCTGATAGCATGCGTGGCTAGCCGACTTCCTCACAGGGAGGCGTCAGGCCGTTCGCTATCAGGGCTCTGTCTAATTTCCAACAGCTGACATGTGGGGTCCCCCAAGGGACCAAGATGGGTCCTCCTCATCAACGACGCCCTCACTGACACCCCCCATCGCTGAAAGTATGTGGACGACTGCACCGTGGGCGTCCCAGTTTCCACCAAGAACCCGGACTACTCGCCACTGCAAGCAATTCTGGAGCGACTGCAGACGTGAACGGAGGAGAGCAGGATGACCATCAACCACAGCAAAACTGTGGTGATGCATTTCTGTACCTCCTCTGTACCAGTGCCCCCTCCTCAGCTCACAGTGGGCCCTCACCCCCTCCAGGTGGTCCAATGTGCCAAGCTTCTCAGAGTCACGGTGGACGACCAGCTGACCTGGAAGCAGCATGTCGCCAGCACCGTAAGATCAGCTACCTACAGGCTGTACATGCTGCGCAAACTCAGGTCGCTGGGAACGCCGACAGATGAGTTAAGGGGTGTGTACCTCACCTTCATCCTCCCCAAACTCATGTACGCCTCCCCAGCGTGGTCCTCCTCCCTCACACACACTCAACAGCTACAGCTAGAGAGTGTGCAGAAAAGGGCGTGCAGGGTCATCCTTGGCCCTGCATACACCACCTACGAAGAAGCCCTGACAACCCTGAGTCTGTCCAGGACTATCCACCAGGCACCGAGAGGCTCTGGAGAAGTTTGGAAGGGGACTACTGCATCATCCACGTCTCAGAAACATGCTGCCGCCTGACGCGCCTCGCCCGGTCCGTGCCACCAGACACCACAACAAGATAACGCCCCTAAAGGCGCCGCACACGGACCGGTACAGATTCGGTGTGATTCCCACCATGGTGCGAGCCATCAATCAATAGCATTTCCCTCCTAGATTAGACTTACCTTTAGGATTAATGTTAAGTTTTCCCCCCTCCCCCTATGTACATTTTCAGTTTGTTAACTGCCTAAATAATAAACCGTTTATTATTATTATTATTATTATTATTATTATTATTATTATTATTATTATTATTATTACACACACACACACACACACACACACACACACACACACACACACACACACACGTGTTTTTTTAGGTGATCTTTTTATGTTATCATCATTTTCGATTTTATTGTTTGTAGTTATCATTTTTTTTTTCTGTTTTCCTATGTGCATTCTGTGTTGAATCTGATTATTACTAAATTTACTAGGTTGGTAAGAGCTTGTATAGTATTTTGGGTCTGCTAAAGAGACGCACATCTCTCCAGACCTTTCTATGCTTATAAAATATTGTTATACAATGTATTTTGATTAACGCTATGGAATAAACTTCTTGAACTTGAACACATAAACTCGTACATACCTGAACATAAAGTTATTGAAATAGGTACGTAAATAAACAGCATATAGCTAGGCAACTTGAGTAAATAGAATAATATATATAAAAACGGATACACATACACTGACAGACAGATAGATAGATAGATAGATAGATAGATAGATAGATAGATAAATAGATAGATACGCGGAAAGATAAAGATAGATAGATAGATAGATAGATAGAGATACACGGAAAGATAAAGACAAAGATAAACAAATTCATACAAATAACATACAATACATACAATACATACAAAATAAATATGTAGCCATCTAGCTACGACTACAGAGTCACTCTCATACTAAATTTATCTGTGCTGTATACCTCTCACCTAACTCCTCTGACTATAAGAAATTCTTTGACTATTTAATTTCCAAAGTGGAGCACATTCTGACCCTCTTCCCTTTTGCAGAGATCTCCATTCTTGGAGACTTCAATGTTCACCCACCAGCTTTGGCTTTCCTCTGCCTTCACGGAACATCCTGGTGAACCAGCCTTCAACTCTGCTATCCTCCACGACCTAGAGCAATTGGTGCAACACCCTACTCGTATTCCTGACCGTCTTGGAGATACGCCCAACATTCTTGACCTTTTCCTGACCTCTAATCCTTCTGCTTATGCTGTCATCCTTTTTTCTCCATTGGGCTCCTCCGATCACAATCTCATATCTGTATCTTTTCCTATTGCTCCAGTCCCTCCTCAGGATCCCCCTAAGCGAAGGTGCCTCTGGCGTTTTGCCTCTGCTAGTTGGGGGGACCTGAGGAGGTATTTTGCTGATTTTCCTTGGAATGACTACTGCTTCTGTGTCAGAGACGCGTCTTTGTGTCCTGAGCGCATAACAGAGGTGATAGTGTCTGGGATGAAGGCGTACGCTCTTCGCTCTTTTTTCTCAACCTAAACCTTCCAAACTTTGGTTTAACGCATGATAGAGAGGTGGCCCACAAAGGGTACTTAAGCCATGCCAAGTCTGTTCTCCAACAAGCCAAAAACTCCTTCATTAACAGAAAGTGTCAAAACCTTTCAAGATCTAACTCCCCTCGTGATTTCTGGCATCTAGCCAAAAATATCTCCAATAACTTTGCTTCTTCTTTCCCTCCTCTATTTCAACCAGATGACACCACTGCTATTACATCTATTTCTAAAGCTGAACTCTTCACTCAAACTTTTGCTAAAAGCTCCACCTTGGACGATTCTGGGCTTGTTCCTCCCTCTCCTCCACCATCTGACTACTTCATGCTACCTATTAAAATTCGTCGCAATGATGTCTTCCATGCCCTGGCTGGCCTAAACCCTCGGAAGGCTTATGGACCTGATGGGGTCCCTCCTATTGTTCTCCGAAACTGTGCCTCCGTGCTTGCACCTTGCCTAGTCAAACTCTTTTAGCTCTGTCTGTCAACATCTACCTTTCCTTCTTGCTAGAAGTTTGCCTACATTCAGTCTGTTCCTAAAAAGGGTGACCGTTCTAATCCTTCAAACTACCGTCCTATTGTTTTAATTTCCTGCCTATCTAAAGTTTTTGAATCTATCCTCAACAGGAAGATTCTTAAACATCTATCACTTCACAACCTTCTATCTGATCGCCAGTATAGGTTCCTATAGGTCGCACTACTGGTGATCTTCTGACTTTCCTTACTGAGTCTTGGTCATCCTCTTCTAGAGATTTTGGTGAAACTTTTGCTGTTGCCTTGGACATATCAAAAACTTTTGATAGAGTCTGGCACAAAGCTTTGATTTCCAAACTACCCTCCTACAGCTTCTATCCTTCTCTCTGTAACTTCATCTCAAGTTTCCTTTCTGACCGTTCTATTGTTGCTGTGGTAGACGGTCACTGCTCTTCTCCTAAATCTATTAACAGTGGTGTTCCTCAGGGTTCTGTCCTGTCACTCACTCTCTTCTTATTATTCATTAATGATCTTCTAAACCAAACTTCTTGTCCTATCCACTCCTACGTTGATGATACCACCCTGCACTTTTCCACGTCTTTTCATAGACGTCCAACCCTTCAGGAGGTAAACATTTCACGCAGGAAAGCCACAGAACGCTTGACTTCTGATCTTTCTAAAATTTCCGATTGGGGCAGAGCAAACTTGCTATTGTTCAATGCCTCAAAAAACTCAATTCCTCCATTTATCAACTCGACACAACCTTCCAGACAACTATCCCCTCTTATTCAATGACATTCAATTGTCCCCCTCTTCTACACTGAACATCTTTGGTCTGTCCTTTACTTATAATCTGAGCTGGAAACTTCACATCTCATCTCTAGCTAAAACAGCTTCTATGAAGTTAGGTGTTCTGAGACGTCTCCGCCAGTTTTTCCTCACCCTACCCAGCTGCTAACTCTGTACAAGGGCCCTACCCGTCCATATATGGAGTATGCTTCACATGTCTGGGGGGGGGGGGATTTCACTCATACTGCTCTTCTAGACACGGTGGAATCGAAAGCTTTTCGTCTCATGAACTCCTCTTCTCTAACTGACTGTCTTCAGCCTCTCTCTCACCGCCACAATGTTGCATTTCTAGCTGTCTTCTACCGCTATTTTCATGCTAACTACTCTTTTGATCTTGCTAACTGCATGCCTCTCCTCCTGCGGCGTCGCTGCTCAAGACTTTTTTCTTTCTCTCACCCCTTATTCTATCCACCTCTCTAACGCAAGAGTTAACCAGTATTCTCAATCATTCATCCCTTTCTCTGGTAAACTCTGGAACTCCCTGCCTGCTTCTGTATTTCCACCTTCCTATGACTTGAATTCCTTCAAGAGGGAAGTTTCAAGACACTTATCCTTCAATTATTTACTACCACTTTGGGCCTTTTTATGGAGCTGGCATTTCAGTGGGTATGTTTTTTATTGATTTTTTGTTGCCCTTGGCCAGTGTCCCTCCTACATAATAAAAAAATAAAAAAATAATACATATGCCATTGAATACATATGATCAGGCACGGTACAGTAACTCTAATTATCGACAAATTATTCCCTATTACTGAAAATTCATTAACGGAATATTATATTAATAGAAATGGAATAAAATGTGTCGTGCTTATGGCATTTCCATCACGGCGTGACACGTGGGAAGGGAGGCTGTTGGTGACCCGTTAAACAATGCATCAGGCTTCTCACGGCTCCTGCTACTTGCACCCCCCTGAACCCGCCCCGTCCGTACCAAACCTGCCCACCCTCATCCCATGCTTGCTTAATATCCTACACGTCTTCCTTCGTCTAATGTATGTTTTCTTTGTTTTCATTTTATTTCACATTCGTCTTCTTCATTTAACACCGGTCTTTCTTTGTCCCACACCTGTGCTTTACTGCATATCCTTATTCCGTTCTCCTCCGCTCCACACACTGTTCATCTCACACCTGTCCACTTTCATTCTAAACTTGTCTTTCACCACACACCTGTCCCCATTCTCTCCATATCTGGTTTTCACGTCTCACCTGTCCACCTCCATTCCACGCGTGTTTTCCTTCACTCCACACCTGTCCCCATTCACTCTACAGCTGTTTCCCTTCACTCCACACCTCTGCTCAACCACACACCTGTCCCTCTCACGCCTGTTTTCTTTATCATTTCCTTAATAGCACACCGGACATACCACGGCCTTTCACTGTCAAATATAATAAAAAAAAACATTGCAAAACTTTCCATAACACAAAGCCAATGCAATATCAACTCTCTCTCTCTCTCTCTCTCTCTCTCTCTCTCTCTCTCTCTCTCTCTCTCTCTCTCTCTCTCTCTCTCTCTCTCTCTCTCTCTCTCTCTCTTGTACATCTGAGTAAAGGTACATGTCAACTTGTCGGTTTACTCATACTAATCACATACGGCTCACGGGGTTGGCACGGTACAGGCTGGCCACCACAATAAGGCTGCGTACATAAGCGGGTGAAGTCTTAATGGTAGTGCAGCCAGACACCCACCTCCGTCTTCCCTGGCCGGAAAGAACTTCAAGCCAATCCTGCCTCATGCACAACAGCCGGACACGTTTTCATTTAAGACAAAAAAGACAAAAATGAAAAAAGTCAATATTTCCACGAACGCATATAAAAATACAATAACCATGTGAGTAGACAGATATGAGTATAATACGAGTATATTGTACAGTAAAAAGTTTCCCGAGCACTGTAATTGCTGTCCTTATGTCTGTTTGACGAGTGTTCACTTTAAGACGAGTTGGTAGTTTCAATGTAATTTTTTCTTTAAACCCGAGTTAAAAAAAAGAATATCTTCCCTTCTTTCACCTAGGTTGAATTATATAAACATTGCATTTTTTTTTCGTCGCATTCCAGCTGTTAACTCACCGCTACGACACAACAGCCTACTTGCCTTAACAGCGACATCAGCTCTGCTCTTTATAGCACAAAAGAAACCCTGGCTCGCCACCCACACGTTCATGCCACTCATGAACTGTTCCTGGTGCCACAAGTAGGACACAAACACTTGCTTAACAATAGTATGTGCGCGCTTGGAGGAAGTCTATAATCAGAGCAAGGCTTCTCCGCTGAAGATCACAGCGAAGTTCCTGCAGCTGGTCGGTGACAAAACTTTGTGACCCGGCTCTTAAACAACTCTTGGTATACAATTCTAGAACATCTTTAACTATCAGGACTGATTTGAAACTTTCTCTTTAGCTCAGTCACTCCACTTTTGAAACCATTATTCTTCATTTTCCTTTCCATCATTTCAGTCATATTTTTATTTATTTATTTTTTTTTTTTACGACAATGCCTTCAACCTACCACACTTTTCGTTTCACCGTTTCATTCCCAAGTGTCCGGCTCGTTAGGACAAAAAGGTGAGGGTCAGCACCTTGACTTTGAACCTCTGTAACCACACACTTCTAGAGAGATTTCTTGGTGTTCCTTCCTTTTTTTGGATATGAATCTGTAGGCCCTCCAATATTCTGGGAACACCCCCATACGTTCACGCCGCCACACCACCACCACCACCACCTCGTCACACTGCCACCGCCACCACAAAGCACCACGTTTGACATATACGGTCGATCTCCTTTTCTATGAAGTGCTTTGAACGCTCACGCGCACACTCACCAAGGACAAAGTTTTCGCGTCTTTCAGAAAACAGTAAACCAGACGGAAAAATAAATGATTCAAGACACGCCAGGAAAATATTGATGTTAGACGGAAATGATAATCCGTACAAGAAACCCGGCAGGAAAATATTGATGATGTAACACGAAAAGAAAAAAAAAATCAGTACAAGAAACGCGTCAGGAAAATATTGATGTAAAAAAAATAATAGTTTGTAAAAGAAACACGTCAGAAAAAATATTGATGATGTATTGCATATCTGAGTTGTGGAAATACGAGTTACATTGTTAATTTAATTTACCTTCTGCCCGAGCCTTTAACACCTGATGCTGAAATTGTAACTTGAACCTGATGCTGAAATTGTAACTTGAGCCAAAGCACTTTCATTTCTATATAAATTACTGACTAATAAAAAGCACTTTAGTGAGGTGCTGCCTTGGTATGGCTTGCCGCAGAGCCATTGCCTCACATAATAGTGCCAATTTTTTACAATACTGACTGACTGACAGACTGATTGATTTACTGACTATATGACTGGGTTTAAGGGTTACACCGCACGTCAAAATCACGAACTTTAGCGACGTGAAAATGATAAATTAAAAACATGCTTGCAAGATGAGATCCGAACAAATTAAGACTAGCAGGAAGAAAAATCAAACCAGGAAAAAAATGTCTCTAATGGCAGTGAGAATTATAAAGTAAAACAAATCCAAACACACCCACCGAGCGGATGACCATGTGAAGACTCGTCAATAAATACACCGAGGAAGATAACTGGTGGCAATGACCTCACTCTTCCCACTACACTCTGTTATCTTATATTCATCCCGTCTCAAGTTATAAGGTGATGATGGCGGTGTGGTTGTGCTTGTAGTAAACGGAATTTGCAACAAACACAGGACTGATGGCTAATGTTATGTTACTGTGTATGCATTTTATTTCACAGCATATCAATTAATTAGTTACTGACATAGTGAAGACATTTTTTTTAATGATTTTTGTTTAGTGGTAACGGAGCAAAGCATTGGATGCGCGACACGTAGATTAAGTTTATGTACACGGAAAGAAAGGCCTTGCCAGCTGGACAGTCAAAAGTGTGTATCCGTGACTCTCACATCATTCAGAGTAATCAGATTAAATTAAATGCACCAGCACTCCCGCTGGGCCCCAGAAAAAGGGACCAGCTGGCTCGGGTACTGTCGCTGTGTCACTGATGGGCAGCGGTATTCACTGCACGCCGCGGTCTGTGACGACGCAATTCCCAAGTTCACTTTTCTCATCATTCAGAAAACAGGATCAGAAGAAAACTACGTTGAAATTTCTTTTCATTAATTAGTAGCCAACAGGTTACACCGGAAATCACTTTGATTAAGAAATTTGTTTGCAGTTATACCGAGATTCAAAAAGACCACTACAGGCCCGTAAACCATTATAAATTACTAATATATTTTGTTCTGAATGCGTACTTGAAGCACTACAAAGAGTATACTAAAATGCGGAAATGATTGAGGGAAAACCGATTTAGAGTATTTTGTTAAGATTCCATAATATATTGACTTGAGCACAGCTTAAGCTGGCACTGCTGCCTCACGACTCGTTGCTCCATCATGCTCATCAATATGTCCTTAGAACAATCTGTCCCAATTGTGACGATACAATTTACATCTCTCTTGTGTCATATCCATGCAGGAGTATGAATATGACACAAGAGACGAACAGAACTGACCAAACAAGAAGCAGACAAACTGATAAACACTTAGAAGCAACATCATAATTAACAGTTCGTTCTCCTAATGGTTAACAAAAGATGAAAGCCTTCCAAGCAAAGGAATTTTCAATTATAAAACATAATAATAATAAAACAAAATAACTCTTGTGAATTTCGTACTTTACCCAACTGCACGCTACTCTGTTGAATTGCTCATCTGTGAAAAAATATATATATTAAATTAGTTAAGATGTGTGAGAGAGAGAGAGAGAGAGAGAGAGAGAGAGAGAGAGAGAGAGAGAGAGAGAGAGAGAGAGAGAGAGAGAGAGAGAAGGAGGAAGTCTCTCTCTCTCTCTCTCTCTCTCTCTCTCTCTCTCTCTCTCTCTCTCTCTCTCTCTCTCTCTCTCTATCTCTCTCTCTCTCTCTCTCTCTCTCTATCTCTCTCTCTCTCTCTCTCTCCCTCTCTCTTTCTCATTTTCACTTTGTCGCACGACCGCTGGGAGAGTGGAGAGAAAGGTGAAGATTTTTGGTGAAAGTATGGAGCGAGGAGCGAGGAAAAGGAGGAGGAGGAGAAAGAGGAGGAGGAGGAGGAGGACAAAAGAACAAGAAAATGAAAAAAAGTATCAAGTTGTCCTAGCAGCAGCAGCAGCAGCAGCAGAACAAAACAACAAGAAAAGAACAAGAAAAGAAGAACAAGGACAAGAAAAAAAATAGCAGCAGTAGTCCCTATAGCAGTAGCAGCAGCAGCAGCAGCAGCAGGAACACCAGTGAATAAACGGCATTTGTTCGGTACTGAAAAAAAATGGGGAAATTTTTCACTAATTGCCTAATTGGTAATGGCACAAGATGAGCCTCAAGCAATGAAGTTTTTCGAGGTAATTTGCCGCAATTTCGGACTTTTTTTTTTTTTAGGTGTTTCCTGCTGTTTTTACAGATGGCAAATTATGGTCAACGCTGTTTTTAATGTGGTATAAAAACGTTTACAGATACACGAATACATGCGCTCAATCAACTGCGTGTGTGTGTGTGTGTGTGTGTGTGTGTGTGTGTGTGTGTGTGTGTGTGTGTGTGTGTGTGTGTGTGTGTGTGTGTGTGTGTGTGTGTGTGTGTGTGTGTGTGTGTGTGTGTGTGTGTGTGTGTGTGTGTGTGTGTGTGTGGTCATTGGAACACTTGATTAAACTACAGAAGTGAACGTGTGTGGATTTTGCTCTATGCTTTGCACTTTTTTTTTTTTTTTTACTTTCTCTTTTTATTTTTTTAAGTTTTCAGCTTCCATATTTTTCATTTAGATATTGGTACAAGAAGTCCAGGCAGGTGGGAGGCCTCCTAAACACTGCAGGTACTTCACGCATGAAATATAGGGGAGAATACAAACATATATGTACATCTACAAATAACAAAAAATAAACAGATAACAAATATAAACAAAAGCGAGATAATGGTGTACAGCTACACACACACACACACACACACACACACACACTTAGCTTTAGGATTAATGTTAAGTATTTCCCCACCTCCTCTGTACATTTTCAGTACAGTTTATTATTAAGGCAGCTTACAAAGCTGCGGGTATTCCCACAATCAAGGCTGAGATGGAAAATTAAACAGACAGGTCGAAAAGTTTCAATCGCCAAGGCCCAGATGAAGAATATCCGAGAGTGTTAAAAGTAAGGAAGAACGTTAATGCCTTAAAAAACTAGTTAGGTACGGGAGACATGCCGTTAATGTGGAGACAACGAATGCAGTCCCTATTTTTAAGGAGAGTAAAGTAAAACGAGTCAAACAAGGCAAACTATCGTCCAGGTTGATAAACAACTCCCAATATGGCTTCACAAGGGGGAAGTCATACCTCACGAATTTTTAATAGTAAAGGCAGCAGATAATGGGGATAACACACCTAAACTTTAGCAAGGTGTTTGACAAGGCGCTACATCAAAGACTCTTAAGATGTTCAGGGCGCATTGTTAGATAGGAAAGACCAGCCAGGATCGGTCACGGTCAAACGACAGAGTTACAACCAGTGGCTGCAGACTTGAAGGAGACAAGTAGTTGGATACCACAGGGATCAGGTTCAGGAGCAATCTTATCTTTAACATATATAAATGGTTTAGATAATAGCATTAATAACGATACTAGTAAATTTGGAGATAACTGCAGAGAAGTATGTGTGATGAACGAATTAACATATATGGTAAATGCGATTCAATATTAACATATGCACAGTATTTAGCGTAGGTTAAGGAAATCTACAAAATAAACATACAATAAAGAAGGAGGTTCTGATAAGATCAGAGAGAGAGAGAGAGAGAGAGAGAAAGAAAGAGAAAGATTAATGAGTCACACTTACTGACTCATATAAACATCCATTCCTCGTGCGTCAAATTGTTACCTTCGTTTCTCTTTTCTTATCATGTTGTGATATGCAGAAGTGTTGCATAAGAATTAGTGTAGTGCTTTGTTTATTTTCTCTATTTATCTTCTTAATCATTGCTTGGATTGGTAACTTTCATTCTCCTTTGTCATTCTCTTTACTTCCTGGTCAGTTGTTAAGTGTGTTGCGATGTGTGGAGGGGTTACAGGAGTATTACTCGTGTGTTTAATGTACTCAATCTTTACTTCTCCACTTTTCTTTTTTTGCATTGCTCGAACGTAATATTGTAATATTCTTTGTTTTTGTTTACTGTATTATTACAAATTAACAAGTTGTCATGTTTTACGAAAGACTTAATGAAGTGTTTTATATATTTATTTACTCTTTTATGTCTTATTATTCATTGTTCCTGTGTAAATTCATGATCATTTTCCTTTGTCATCTATTCAATTGTGTGTTTTGTGATGTGGTGGTGTTGCATAAAAGCGATTCTAGTGTTACATTCACTGTATTCACTCTTTCCTTTACTCTTTATCCTTTGCTGGTGCGCAAATTCGTAATCTTCAGTCTGTTTTCTCACTGATTTATTGTGTGTTAGCGTGTTGTGTTGTGTGGGGTGTTACATAGGGACAACTGAAATCCTTTGTTCATTTCCGTTCTATTTTTATATGTATTTATTCCACTACCTATATATATATATATATATATATATATATATATATATATATATATATATATATATATATATATATATATATATATATATAATTTTTTTCTCTTATTTTATCAGTCCATATATCTTTTATTCTCTATTCTATTTTAGCATTTGCGATATTACATAAGAAGTGCCCGAATGCTTTACTTATGTACTCTTTTCTTTTCGTTTTATCCTTTGTTAGTGCATAAATTCGTAAACCCCATTGTATTTTCTCGATGGTTTATTATTTTGTGTTAAGAGTGTTGTGATATGTGGAGGGTGTTACATAAGAATAATTCAAGTCCTTTGTCTCTTCAGTTTTTCTTTATTCCCACACGCACCACCTCCGGAGCTTTTAATTTCATTCAGCACAAAAAAATGTTCTCATGACAAAGAAGAAACGCGGAATGCTTTATTGTTCTCTTTTCCTCAATTGCATTTGATTACTGGTTCATTGTTTTTGTTTATCATCTATTGTTCTTTTTACTCCAGTGCTTTTTAATATTTATACATATTTTTCATTACCCACCACTCTCTCTCTCTCTCTCTCTCTCTCTCTCTCTCTCTCTCTCTCTCTCTCTCTCTCTCTCTCTCTCTCTCTCTCTCTAAATTCGTTAGAAAGACGTAAATTAAGAGATCTAATTAAGGTTTTTAATTGGCACAATGAATATAATAAGTGTGATAAAAACAAGGTCCTTTGGGTTAGTCATGAAAATATCACAAGAATATAACAATTTCAGTGTTGATATTTATATTTAAAAAGAGATACAAGAAATTGATTCTTGATTTCCTAATCGTGACAGATGAATGGACTATGATGATGGACAGATGAATGGTTAGTGTAGAGTGAATAGGGAGATAAAAATAATGTTTAGATAAATTTATGAATACTGATCCCTAATTGCTTCACGCACATCTACCTTCCTTTCTAATAAGCAAAAAAAAAAAAAATAAAAAATAAAAAAAAATAACGAGAAGTTAATAAGTTTTCAGTTTGTTCCTGAAGTATTCCATCATTCCTCTGGTGCAAGGAATTGGTGTAATATGTAATGAAACATACACATGCATGTAATTTTAAGTGCACACACACACACACACACACACACACACACACACACACACTCACTCACTCACTCACTCTCTCTCTGCTTGCCTATCTGTTTCCGTGTGTCAGTTTGTCAGGCAGTTGCTCATTTAATGTTTTTCCGTTTTCTCTCTCTCTCTCTCTCTCTCTCTCTCTCTCTCTCTCTCTCTCTCTCTCTCTCTCTCTCTCTCTCTCTCTCTCTTAACATGTGAATTTTTAAACACCAATTTGATGTAAGGATATAATCAGGCACTTTCTCATTACTTCCTTATCCAGCACTTCTTTAACTCCGCACGACCTATAACTTGAGAAACAAGATCGAAACAATTTGTCAAGGTATTAACCAGTTTGTTACGTGTATAATGAATTCACGTGCGACTGTGTGGACATAGCAGTGTGTGTGTGTGTGTGTGTGTGTGTGTGTGTGTGTGTGTGTGTGTGTGTGTGTGTGTGTGTGTGCCCGCGTGACTAAACGTAATATTAACGTAAAAAAAGATTCATAGTGAAAGTAATTGGATTAGCATCTTTTTTTATGGTTGTAAGTGTGTGTGTGTGTGTGTGTGTGTGTGTGTGTGTGTGTGTGTGTGTGTGTGTGTACATCATCGAGTGCCGTGTTTGTTAGGCATCGCTCCAGTCCCTGCTTGTGTGAGTAACTGCCTGCTTTTGTATACCAGTCCGTGATGCTTCGTTTGTCAGAATAATCAGGACTTCGTTTGCCTGTGTGCGACTTTAAAAATTTTGTACCTGGTTTGAAATGCGAACTGTACAAGAATGTTACTGGTAATGTTTCCTCCGGTATAAAGGCACTTGGGATATGGTTACTGAGTGTAATTTACGCCTTAATGGTGTCGGTACTTTATTTCAAGTACCTTTAAGTGGCTCTACTGAAAGTTATTGGGTGTTATTGGCTGTTTGCATGATTCTAGTGATAGTTAAGCAAGGATTCTGCATCGCCAATAGTAAAAACACATAAGAACCCGACTATTTATCTGTGACCTTTGAAAAATGTTCCTGATGAGAGCCAACAGTTTCAAAGAAGCGGTCATGGTTTGAAGTACGTCATACTGAAATTATAACGCTATTTGTGATCGAAATTGTAGACGTTATTTATCATTATTTCGTTTTGTTTTAGGATATTTAAGAGAGTCGTTATCGTTAAGTGGCGGAAATTAAGAGAACGTGATTTTCTTTGTATGCGTAATTGGGAGATCCTTTTGAGTACGAAAGATACAAGCGTTGCACTGTGTATAGACGTCCTCCCTGCTGTGTGTCTGTGTAGTGTCACGATCGCCTACTTACCTGCGATCGTACGATCCCGGTTATCTCTCCAAGAAAGTGGACGTTACACTGATCCCGGAAAGTTTTAAAGGTCTGGATTTTTAAAGGCTTCGAGTGCCTACCCGACCTATCCGAAATCGTCAGAATTATCTCTTACTCCACCTTTACCTTGACTCAGCACACCTAGAATTACCTCTAATACCAGATTGTTGTTGGGGGAGTAGAAAACACGATTATTCTATGTTACAAGCACATATATTAATACTAATAATAATTCACAAACAACATGAGGTAGTACACGTTACTACATGACGTTCTCGTCACTTCCCACGTCACCAGAACCCGTTTACACCTCCACCAGTCACAGAAATATTTCCCCTCAACCGCAGGAATTTACCCGGACGCCATTTCCGCGTCCCCAGACAATAATTCCCGTATTTCACCTCCTCAAGCCTCACAAAAGATTACCATTATCACCAAAGATTACCCATAACACCACAATCTCGTCCCCAAAATCACCAATACACCACAACACCAACTTCCAAGGTTAACACCACAACCTCCACTCACAAAATGGCTGCCAGTTTGACCTATGACCCCTCCCAACAGCGTCACCGGCACAACTCAACAACCAAATTTCAGCGGACAAGAGCTCTTGGTACCACAAAAGACTCACTAACCTGATCCTGGATATCAAGGTTATACCGCTACACCACTAATACCTCCACAAACTCACTCCATCACCAATCCACACCAAGATCCTTCCCTGAGAGACGCCTTCCCTCCACCTTTCCTCACGACCTAAGGCGCTCTGATTTTTCCCCTCCTTGGAATGTGTTGTTGCCCACTCAAGCTCCCCTCGTTTTCAACGTATTTCACCTCAATTATACTCCCTTCCTTATACATATAAAGATATAGAGAACTTAAATTATGAAGAGAATAATACTACATGATATAAAATGGGTAAATAAGCCTTACACTACTTATAACAATAATAAGGATAATGTCCGAATGGCAGGTAACCGGAACACGGGGACACTAAGAAAACGTGATCCCATTCAAGGTAAACTCGGCCAATAACATGACAGTAGTGTATACGTATGTTGATCAGAAGACATTGTGGAGTCACTATAATACACACACACACACAACGGAGTCAAGGTCATAAGTAATCTCCTGCACTTCCATTATGTTTCGACCTTTCCCTCTATGTTAAGTCCTCTGATCTGCTGTCCTTACTGAACTTAATAACCGACAGACTCTAGATCATGAGACATTTAACTGATGAAAACACAGAGCAATGGAAGTGAGAATTACGGAAGCTACTCAACTTTTGATCCCGACAATGCGTAGACAAATATCCATACACACATGTACAGTGCCCCCGCCAAGGTCAAAAAAAAAAAAAAAAAAAAGACGATGACATAATAACATTACCACGAGGATTATACGTGTGATTATCAGAACCCAAGTCTATTAACCTTGACTTATATAGTGGGAATGATTACACCTGGATTACATGTCGCTCCATTAGGCGGCAAGGTAAGCAGGTGACGCGTTTCATAGCCACCGCCGGCTAATGAATAATGACTTTTCTACCCGCCGCAGGAAAAGAAAATCATTTGCTGCGAGTTTTGCGGAGGCTTGCAATGGCTGTGAATAATGTACTGATGTGCTCCGGTGCTGTGTGCGGGCGCCTGAATGCGCAGCTATTGTTGATGTGGGAAGTTTTGATACATTCACCGCTTGCCCTTGTCACCAACACCAAAACTGCTAGTACCATCACCATCTCCGCCCTCCTTATCACCACTGCATCACCACTGTCACCATCTGCATCATCACCACTACCACCTGTTTTGTCATCATCAGCGTCTCCACCATTACCGTCGCATCTCTCGCCACTGCCACCACCATTACCGCCACCGCGTCCCCGCCATCACCACAGCCATCACCACCGCCTCCACTCACATTAACAGCACAGCAAATAATTCTAATACTGCCATCACTAATATTATTATCACACCCAACATCACCACCACTAGCACTAACGGTAAAACTAAGCAATAATTATCTTACCACCTCTACTACTACTACTACTACTACTACTACTACTGACGCCGCCGCTGCTGCTGCTGCTGTATTGTATTAAGCCAACACTCGCAATAATATCTTTGTACTCACAACTAACACTCGTACAGACAACACACAGCCATTACTAACACCACCATCACCACCGCTATCATCACCACCACCACCATCACCACTGTCGTCATCAGCAGCACTAGAAATATGTAAATTAACAGTAATAATAGCACTAGAGTCGCAATCATCGCCACCACCAACACTTGCGTCACCACCACCACCGCCACCACCATTACTATTACTGCTACTGCAATCACCACCACCACTACTACTATTATATTCACATTGACCATGGGCGAATATCAATCTATCATGACTATGTGTGTGTGTGTGTGTGTGTGTGTGTGTGTGTGTTAGTAATGGAAACCGTTTCGTTGTTTTAGAAATGTATGTTCACAATTAACATATAGTCTTTCGGGAATATGGAAATACATTCCTTCCCTCCCTCTCCCACATACACACACACTGTAAATTGAAATGCGGTCGCGATTGAACAGACTCGTGGTTCCCTGATTAGATTTTCACAGAGCAGGATGTTGTGTGTATGAAAAGTTAAAATCCTCTAATTTTTTTTACTCATAGCCGTATTTTATTTTTTTTACTTGGATGCATTCTTAACATTTTCTAATAATCCACATCAGTTCGAAAAAGTTGAAAATAAAAATCGAGTTCATGTATTGCTTTCTTTCCTCTCTGAGTTATCTGCTTAATGTCACGTGCATGTTATTTCTCTTTACTTTTTTTCCCATTGTGTTCCTCACTCGGTTTCGTTTCGTGTGCTCAGGTTAATACGATTTGCCTGGAAGGTGGGAGGGATAACAATAATAATAATAATAATAATAATAAACGGTTTATTCTTTAGGCAGTTAACAAACTGAAAATGTACAGAGGGGATAGGGAAATAACATTAATCCTAAACCTAAGTCTAATCTAGAAGGGAAATGCTATTGATTGATGGCTCGCACCATGGTGGGAATCGCGCTGAGTCTGTACCGGTCCGTGCGCGGCGCCTTTAGGGGCGTTATCTTGTTGTGGTGTCTGGTGGCACGGACCGGGCGAGGAAAGGCTGTGTGTGTGTGTGTGTGTGTGTGTGTGTGTGTGTGTGTGTGTGTGTGTGTGTGTGTGTGTGTGTGTTTCTCTATTTATCCTCCTTTTCCTATTTATACTGTGTACCTTTTCCTCCTTTCTATTCGTTTCTTTAGGGCTCTCAGCCACTCCTGCCTGCTTCATAACTTGCACTTCTCTTTTTTTTACCACACCAATGCTGCCTCTTCCATTTATTCAGTCCCCGACCATCGCCCACGCACTTTCCTATCTTTTTTTTTTTTTTAGTATAGCAGCGTATTTATCAAAAGACATGTTCATATTACTCTACCTGTTTGTCTATCTGTGTGTCTGCGAGTATCTTTGAATCAGTTTGTCTGTCTGTATATCTGTCTGTCTTTTTTTTTTTTTCGTTTTTCTTTTTGTGTGTGTCGCAGTTCATCTACTTGTATTATGGCAGTCAATATGTTGATTTATATTTATCAATATTTTTATTCTTTCTTTCTTTCTTTGTCTTTCTTGGTCTGTGTGCCTGTCTCTGTATGTCCGTCTCTCTCTCTCTCTCTCTCTCTCTCTCTCTCTCTCTCACTCTCTCTCTCTCTCTCTCTCTCTCTCTCTCTCTCTCTCTCTCTCTCTCGTCAAAATACAGAGGCACAGTTTTTGTATTCAGTATTTTGTAATTATGTGCAGCTCGACTTTGCAATTTAATAAGAAGTCCGCGCGTGTGCTCTCTTATTTTGCTCCACGTCTAATTGCAATTCTTATCAGAAACGGAGTGGTGGAGAGAAGTTATATTATTTTCATTTAATTTTGCGTAATTCCCTCAATTTCCGTGCGCACCGAGGAGCAGGTGGTAAGTACCTGTAAGTCTGTGTTGCTTTGTGTTACTCTACCACGGATGTAACACTGAGAGACGTGTGTTATACTTTCGCATCAGTTAATGTTGTTGTTCTAGCACGTGTTCTGTATGTTTCTAGATAATGGTGTGTTATTCTGTCACCTCCACAAAGCGACGGTATTTTTGCCCTCTCTCTCTCTCTCTCTCTCTCTCTCTCTCTCTCTCTCTCTCTCTCTCTCTCTCTCTCTCTCTCCTCTCTCTCTCTCTCTCTCTCTCTCTCTCTCTCTCCCATTTAAACATATTCGCAATAAGTACAGTGATATAATTGGGGAGGACATATTAGTAACTAGAATTAACACTATCGTGTGATAAACTATCTTAAAGCTAGTGTCCACATATTTACATGTACTACAGACTATACACTGCACACTGTATACTATAAACATCAATGTCAAGGTGGCTGTTACTGTAGCCATCTGTGGGCGGCAACCTTTGCGTGTTGAGTGGACATTTGTCTGATGTCCACAGTAGTGGACACCAATCTCTCTTTCTAGATGAGTAGAACAGACTCAGTAATCATGTTGTTAGTGCTTGAACATTAGGGAGCTTTAAGAAAAGATTAGACGGGTTTATGGATGGGGATGATAGGTGGAAATAGGTAGGTATATTTCATACAGGGACTGCCACGTGTAAGCCTGGTCGCTTCTTGCAGCTTTCATCTACCATCTTTGCAGCATTCATCTACCACTCTATTTAAGGACCAATTTCTTCCAATCTCTTTCTTAAACCTAAATTTTTCAAGCCTGAACCCGTCATTTTTTGTTCTGTCCTGGTTACTGATCCTAAGAATTTTGCTTACGTCCCCCTTGTTATAACCTTTATACCACTTAAAGACTTCTATCAGGTCCCCTCTTAATCTAAGTCTCTCTAAAGAATGCAAATTTAACAGCTTCAGTCTCGCCTCTTAAGGAGTACTCCTCATCACCTGCATCCTTTAGGGGAGAAGCAAAGATTAAGTACATTAAACACACAAGTAATACTCCTGTAACCCCTCCACACATCGCAACACACCTAACAACTGACCAGGAAGTAAAGAGAATGACAAAGGAGAATGAAGGTTATCAATCCAAGCAATGATTAAGAAGATAAATAGAGAAAATAAATAAAGCACTACAGTAATTCTTATGCAAAACTTCTGCATATCACAACATGGTAAGAAAAGAGAAACGAAGGCAACAACTTGACGCACGAAGAATGGATGAAAGGACAGGATACAAGCAAATAAAAATAGACACTTAACCCTTGTGCAACATTTGACCATAAGCACAACACACTGAACACACAACATTATACCAGGAAAAAATGTGAAGGTCATGAACTTGATAACATAAAAAAAAAAAAGTGAAGAAGAAGATAAAAACAAACACTACAATATTTCCTAACGCGCCACACACACACACACACACACACACACACACACACACACACACACACACACACACACTTAAAACTTAACAACATAATCACAGGAAGAAAACGGACTGAAGGCCAAGAACTTACCAATCGACATAAACCAAAAATGCATGAAAAATTAACAAATAAATAAATGAATGAAAATACGTGGCAATTCAATAAAGTATACCAATCGATATATATATATATATATATATATATATATATATATATATATATATATATATATATATATATATATATATATATATATATATATATATATATATATATATATATATATATATATATATATAAAGAAAATGATGACATCAAATAACAAATGAATAAATAAATAGATGAATAAGGGAAACGTGGTAGTACAACAGACAAAATAAAATGACAATACTGTATAACATTACGAAGAAAACGGAATGGGTCAATAACTTTGCAATCAATAAAAGCTGCAAATAGAAAATAAATAAATAAATAAATAAATAAATAAATAAACAATGCAATGGAATGGAAATCATGAATTTAACAATCAGTAAAAGAAGCAAATAAGAAAAATAAATAAATAAATAAATAAATAAGCAAGTAAACAAATATACAAATAAGTTCCCACGGTCAAAACAAGTTCATGGAACGCGGATATAAAAACAATGACAAAAACACAGCTATCGTTAAAAAGAAAAAAAAGCACAACACAATGATAATCAACTTAATTGCTGCTTCATTACTCCAACACTGCCATAAATCCTGACCACATTTTAGAAAGGAGGGAGGGAAGGAGGGAAGGAAACAGAAAGAGAAGGGGGGAGAAAGAAAAAAAATGAAAGAATGAAAAGGAGAAGAATGATTGCGCACCTGTAAAAGAGGAAAATACTAAACTAGCAACACTACAGGCTTATAAGGTGTGTGTGTGTGTGTGTGTGTGTGTGTGTGTGTGTGTGTGTGTGTGAGAGAGAGAGAGAGAGAGAGAGAGAGAGAGAGAGAGAGAGAGAGAGAGAGAGAGAGAGAGAGAGAGAGAGAGAGAGAGAGAGAGAGAGAGAGAGAGAGAGAGAGAGAGAGAGAGAGAGAGAGAGAGAGAGAGAGAGAGAGAGAGAGAGAGAGAGAGAGAGAGAGAGAGAGAGAGAGAGAGAGAGAGAGAGAGGGAGGGGGGATGAAGTGGAATAAAAGGAAAATTAAAAGGTAGATACATAGATGGATACATAGATAGACAGACTGATAGATAGATATAGATAGATAAATAGGCAAGCGACCTTTAATGTGAGCAGCTAAAAGATAGTCAGACTGATAGATTGGAAGACAGAGGCAGGCAAACACACAAATAGATACATATGTATAGACAAAGACAATAAGAGAGGAACACACACACACACACACACACACACACACACAAACACACACACACACACACACACAGATACAGGCGCAAGCAGAAGCAATTATATTTACAACTTAATTATAATCGCGCACTTGTAGTTTCACGTTTCCTCGGAGGCTGGAGGCAATACAGCTAATGCAATCACCCCCTCAAGTACTAATCTGCATCCCTACTAAGCTTGATAATGCGCCTTCTAGTAGTGTTCGGTGCTGACAGTATAGATAAGAGGTGGTGAGAGTGATGGTGCTGGTGTTGGTGATAGTGCTGGTGGTGGCGCGTTGGTGGTGGTGGTAATTGTGTCTATGATAAAACTAATGAATTCTAATCATTATTGTCATTACCAGTATTATCA